>NC_067114.1:82130-120096 GCF_021347895.1 Acanthochromis polyacanthus | reverse complement strand
AACTCTGCACATGAACCCACAGAACCAGAACAGAACCAGAACCAGACTCAGTATTCAAACAGCATAAATGTCCTCAGAGCAGGCTGACATTTAGAAAAATCAGATGGCTGAGCTTGGATGGGCTGATACATTTCTTCTTTCAGTTAATATCTGCTGTGTTTTTGAGAAGATTCTCTCAGATGGAAGAAGTTGTCTCTCCTCCATCACCTTCACCAGGTGGGGCAGACTGAGGCCTTGTCCTGCTCCAGCTCAGTGGGTTGTCTGCTGGTTGGACGAGGGCTTCCTCTAGATATGATCCTCCATTACCACATCAGCTGTAGGATTTCTCCTGAATCATCTCCTGTAACTCTTCCATCAAAGAGCCTCCACACAGCAGAAGTTTGAGGTTCCTCCTCCACTTGGTCCTCTAATGGTGGAGGTGTCAGACTGCTGCTCTTATTCTCTGAAGTGTCTCATCAACAGCTCTGTTGTCACTGAAGGCAAGCTTCTTTAATCTAGGATCCAGTAACATGTTTTCTGCTAGGACAGTGTTAAACTCCATATTCCATTAAATACGTTAGGAGTCGGCTCTTCAGATTCACTACAAAGCATCGGCTCTGTGAGTCGTATCTTTTGTGCCTTATACATCTCTAGAGGACAGACTGTGGTCACATGCTGACCATGTTTGGCTCAGCAAACAGCTGTAAGGCAGCTTTCTCAACTATGAACATAATCAAAATATGTTTTGAGAACGGCTCAAACAAGCAGCAGCTCAGTTCTCCCATTAAGCTGCAGAGATATTAGGGGAGTGATATGAGACAGACAAAAATGTAAAAGTGTTCAAATGTTTACATTTATGAGATTTAATTATTGTAAAAGATGTATAGAAGTTGATTCAGGTTGTTCAGTCATGCTTTTTTAAGTTCCGCACTTTATTCTAAGATATACAGTTATATATAAGTTATTTATTAATAAATGTCAAAATGTTTTTGAACCGTACTGAATTTATTTGACGGTCAGTTTTTGATTACAGGCAGACTCTAATAAAACTACCAGGTTACATCAGCATATATCACAGTAACTCAAGTTAGACATTATGATGTTCTGGACCTTTGCTGACTGGACCGCTCTGAATTTTAGCTGAATACCCCTGGCTTAGAAGAAGAGGGACATGAGTCTAGAACTTCTAATGACCCAACATCAGTCAGTGGAGAAAAAATAAGAAAAAGAAAGCAAAGCTAAATGAAACCATTTCAGTGTTTTAATAAGCCTGTTACTTGTCCTGTGAATACTGCCGCTTTAAGGAACACTACAGCTGGAGATAAGGTTAAAGTTTAGGAAAGGGAGCCTGATGAAGAGGAAACATCAGCTCTACCTGATGAAGAGGAAACATCAGCTCTACCTGATGAAGAGGAAACATCAGGTCTACCTGATGAAGAGGAAACATCAGCTCTACCTGATGAAGAGGAAACATCAGCTCTACCTGATGGCAGGAGGAGGAGCTGCTGACGCTATAATGTCTATAAGTATCTAATTGGTAGTTTGAAATAAAGGAGCTGCTGTGTGTGTGTGTGTACGCGTGGACGTGTGAGTGCACGCGCACATATATGAGAACCTGACCTGGCTTTGGTTTATGAGGTTGGAGTATACCCAGTAGAAAAAACTAGACTACACCACTGGTTATGACTGTCATTACTGTGTACACGACTTGCTTTGATTTAGAGTTAGGGGAAGTGCAGTGGGGGCAGGCAATACAATGAAAGTCAGTCTGTCTATGAATGCCAGCGCAAGAGCTTTATTGTGATGGGCAGGAGCTTTACTGTGCACTGGCAGGCTCCGAAGCCCCGCCCACCAATGAAACGGAATATGGAGTCGTATTTTCATTTTGGGGGTGAAAACGAAAAAACGAAAAAACCAACCGTTTCCTCTTTTTTTGTTTTTTGTTCAAAACGAAAAAACGAACCGTTTTCTGTTTTTTTTGTTTTTTGCTCAAAATGAAAAAACGGCTTGATTTTTTTGTTTCTGCTTGTGTCTTTTATAGCCAGGAGACAAACGGATAAAACGTACCTTGTCCGTACCTTGTCCCTTGTCCCCCCCGTCCTCCCTTGTCCAGGGGCCAAAAGTATAATCTGTTTTTCTGACCAAACCAACAAACGAAAAAGGGAAAAACGGCTCAATTTTTGTTTTTTCGTTTTCAACCAAAAATGAAAAAACGTTTTTTTCCTTTCTCAATTCAAAACCAAAAACGAAACCAACACAAGCAAATTACGGCCGAATTTTGTTTTTTGGATTTCAATTTTCCGTTTTTTCGTTTCAGGTCTCAAAACGAAAAAACGGAAGCACATGACCCCTGACCGTCACGGGTCAAATGGACTCCCCACCAAAATAAAAGCCTTACTTTGTCTTACTTTTTAAATATGTGGGTCATTTTAACTTTGTGACATTTCAGCTGCATGGCGTGTCCTGATGAGAAACTCGGTTGTCCAGGAGGAGCTTGGAGTAGAACTGCTGCTCCTTCATGCCGCTTTATACGTTGAGAACAGCCAGATGAGGGAGCTGGAAAAGAACCGTTTCCCTTTTCGCCCAGTAGATGGCAGTGTGAGCCAATTCAGAAGAAAATCCAGGACTCAGTTGAGGGACTGTGGTATTTGATCTGTTACATGTATTACTTAATAAGTTAGTAGTATAGAATCTGTTTTGTTTGTTCTAGTATTTGATATGAGTTGCTTGTTATATGTAGTGTTTGCTCTGATGTCTCTGACCACAGATGGAATCTGCATTATATTCTACCCATGCCATGGGAAAGTGTTCTCCTGTTTACAGAGCCCTGTTGGAGGTTTTTTTATGAGGGTTCTTCTGTCTAAAATACTGATTTAGGGATTCTTCAGCTGTTGTAGAGAAGGGGGAGTTGTTTGGGGATGCTCTCTGCTTTCCCCATATGGTAGGCAATAAAGAACCATTTGTTTTAACCCCTCCTATATGTTGAAAACCTATAAAACCTGATTGCTGGTCATTGTCCAGCAAGGAGGATTCAATTGGCCGGCTCCTTCCAGGCAGGTTCTGTCTGTACTGATGCTGCTCTTTCTTTTAATAAAATACTTTTAAAGAAAGTCAGTGTCACGGACATTTTCTCCTTCACCTGCACATCACGGACACCAGAGAGAGAAACAACGACAGGACTAAGGATCTTACAATGTTCATATGCTCCTATGGACAGACAGTGGCATGCTCCTCCTCACTGCTTGGCCTCACTGGGAATTAAACTACCTTGAGACATTACATTTTTCCATTCTCAAAAGAGTTTGCTGTGCTATGGAAAAAGTAGATTTCATTTACATGACCTGGATGTGTTTGCAAGTCCGTACAGTAAAACAAAGCAACTACAATGATGTATTTGTTGTATGTGTTTTAACTACAGTAGGGGTGACAGAACAAGGACCTGACTCAGGAAACAAAGGTATACAAAGAAACATTTATTAAAAAGGAATACAACAAAACATTACTATTATAATTTTATTATCAACAGAAAAACAGAAAATCACAAGCAGAAACTTGGAAGAAATGGATGCTGAAACATAAAAAAAAAATAAAAATCAATCACGAATTGAGTCCTTCAAAATTCTCACGGTCTCTTCCATTCCTGTAAGTTCAAAATTATTTTGCCCAAAGTCAGGATCCCTGCACTTGGGGCAGCTTGGCTCGTGGGCTGTCCACTGGTCTGTGCACTGCCAGCAGCCAATCAGGCTGCAGCAGCAGGGTCCCACAACAGGGTTTGACATTAGCTCTGCAAGAATCATATAAACTGTGTATCAGAAAAAAATTGTACTGTCAGTATCCTAATGTCAGCACTGTCTTACATGGTACATTGATAAAATAGATTAATGACAATTGGCCACAGGCCATTTTTACATATTGCAAGTTGCTGACATTTTAAAATCCAAAGTGATACTACATCTCCTTTTTTGTTGTGAGCATAGTTGAGTGTGTTGTGTCTCTGAAATACCTTTAAATACATCAGACAACATTTTTTTAAAATTATCAAATGTTTTTGTGTAGTAAACTCTCTCATAATGGATATGTGTTTCCTCCGTGTTCATTCAAAGTCTTTTGGCCACCGAAAAAGGTGCAAGCTGATTTTATGCAATAAATGACGAGTACCTTACAAACCTCTACAGATGACACATTTAAATGTTGCCTTGACAGAGGTCAGGGGCCTATTTCACGAAGCAGGTTTAGTGAAAACTCTGAGTTTGTTAACCCTGAAATGAGGGAAACTCAGAGTTTTCCGTTTCAGGAAGCGAGGTACCTCTAACCAGGGAATGAGGGGTAACTCGAGCCTGTTTCACAAAGAGGGGTAACTTCAACTCTCGGTCAGTTACCGCAGTAACAGACTCTATGACTCTAACCTGGTCGCCAGCAGGTTTATCTGAGAAAACCTCGAGTTTCTCTCTGTCTCCGCCCTCTTTCAGCCACACACGCTGTTTCATTTCCTCATTCATTCAGTCGGTAAGCGAGCGAGTTTTGGCGTAGAACAGCTTTTATTAACGATCCAGTGGATAAAGGAGCAGCATTACTGCACAGATAATTAAATATTCGTCGGTAGATTGTTATCAGACCACGCATAAATGTTCTCGCATTTCCGGACAATTATCTGTTTGAGCGGTACCGTTTCCTAATCGTTTTAAGTCCATAACCTACATAAACAACCTAATCCGTCCTTACATTTACATTACCAACCAGTCATGCTCTCACATCCAGCAGATATTGTGTGTTGCGCTGCGGTTCTTTGCAAATGAAAGTTTTTATATGATGTCGGAGATGCAGAGCACTACAGTAAGACAACTGTATGGAGGACAGTCAGAAAAGTTTTCTGTGTGATTGGCTGCATAGATGCACACACATCCCCATCACAGCTCCCTCACATCATGAACAGGAAGTCCATTCACAGCATAAATGTGCAGGTAGGCTACAGGTAGACTGACTACTGTTTCTAAATGTTAAAGACTGCATCATAGTTCAACATCTGTCATTCTCTGCACTGTCCAGATCATCTGTGATGCTGCATACATCATTTCTAATGTGGAGGCCACGTGGTCTGGGTCTGTTCATGACTCCAGGATTTATGGAGAGTCTAACCTGAGCAACAGACTGCAGCGTGGTCAGCAGCATAAAGATTTTCACAATAGAATTCTCTTGTCTCCCTCCTTTAATATACTCTGATGTATCCTCTATACATTACAGGAGAGTTTGATGGCCTTCTGCTGGATGACAGGGGTTACCATGACAACCCAGGCTGATGACCTCATACCCTGACCCTGAACCAGGCCCCCAACAGAACTTCAACCGGACTCACTGCAGGACCAGAGCCCGGGTGGAGATGACCATAGGCCTGCTGAAAGCCCGTTTCCAGAGCCTACGTCTCCTCAGGGTGACCCCTGAGAGGGCCTGTGATATTACTGTGGCATGTGTTGTTCTTCATAATATTACCACTATTAGAGGAGAGCAACACCCTGCCCTACAAACTGAAGACCCAGATGATGAGCCCATCCACCTGCAGCTATCCAGGACAGCAGAGCAGTCAGAGACACCGTATGCAATAATCACTTTAGAGTTTAAGTCACCATCATCACCACCACAGCAAATAAAGACATGATACACATTTCATTTGCTCTTCTTTATTTCCTACAAATAAAAGATAGTTAAGTTCATGTTCCAGTAGTTAACATAATTCACCTGTGACCATCACCACCTCTAACTTGTGCTCCAGTATTTCAATTTCCAGATCTGCCCTCCTAATCTGTTTTTTGGATTTTTCTCAGCAAATGCAGTTTGTAAATCTGTTTTACTGATAACTGGGAATACATAGAGGACATTCAATTATACAGTTGCACATGGATTCCACAGAATGAAGCTCTGGTGTTTCCTGAACATCCATCTCACTGTGTCAGTCTGTGCAGTGGAAGCTGAGGAACCATCCTGCTGCTGTCCAGCCATGCTCTGTTAAAAAGGATGAGAATGTGCAATACTTCAGTGTAGGCTAAATGTCACACTCTATATTCCACCCAAAATGTGAATGAGAAGAGAACTATCAGTAACATAGCTCTGTATGCCTTTCTGGATCCCCCTCTGTAAAGGCAGCAGACACAGTTTCATCCTCTTCATCCTAGATCAGTGACATGTTTCAGTAAAATTAAACTACCATTTGGATAAATCTTTGGAGTGTTGCCTACTTACAGTTACAAGGTATATATATATATATATATATATATATATATATATATATATATATATATATATATATATATATATGTATGCATCCATGACCTTTTATACCACTGTTTTACAGGCATCTGCTTTCTTTCTGTTGGCTGAGCAGAAGTCTATGTTAGTTTAAATAGGCTTAATTATTTAACAGAACATGATATGGATGCAGACATTTAGGCTATGTGTGGATAAAACAACTGCACAGTCAAACAGCCACTTAATATTTAGGCTACTTTACAATGTAAAACATGATCAACATGAAGTACCTCCATGAGATAATGCCGAGGTCTGACCTGTTTGAACAATGTTTTTATATTTCATCTTAAGCTGCTGCCCAGTCGGGATTTCCCCAAAATGAAATAACTTACTAGGCTGCCATTCAGACAGTTATTCCCTGTAATATTATTACGATTACAAAGGACTACATTTAAACTTACGCATTGATCCGGGCTGTTCTCCACGCCGTCTCTCTCTCTTTTGCAGCTGCAGCGGTGTTGCACTTCTTTCTAAAAACGTGTTCAAACTCGCCATATGAGCGCGTTAAAAACTTCCAGTTCAAAAACGCAGCCTTTCGCTTCCCCGTTTCCATGGTGACTCGTCGAATCGGGGTTCCATTGATGCTGTCTTTTCAGACTTGCGGTGCACGCGCATAACTCCGGGTCAAACTACTCCAAGTTAATTAAACCAACTCAAATCAGCCGTTGTGAAACCGAAAACTCAGAGTTTTCTATCTCAGAGTAGATCAACTCAGAGTTGAGGAAGAAACTCAGAGTTTGTAAAACCTGCTTCGTGAAATAGGCCCCTGTACTACTATAACCTGAAAAAATGTCAATAGAGGGCACCACTGATAAGTGATAAATCCTGAAGAAAACATGATTTTGCCCTTTTACCGTTAGGAAACCTAACATTTGACTGAGTGGGTGTGTTCTCCATCCTCCATACCTAACATAAATTCTAGAATATTCTTGTGTTAACTTCACATAATAGAGAAAACACATTGGAACTACAAAACAATATGGCGGCGCACAGCACTGTGTATTGCAACTTCCGGACATTTCCGCATGCCGTTGTAGTTTTTTACTGAATGCTGGTTTGGTTGACAGGTTAGGGTTGAGAAAACATATGTGGTGACTTTTTGGTAGGAAACGTTTAAACCTAAGGCCATGTCCACACGTAGCAGGGTATCTTGCAAACGGTGGCTTTTTTCCTCCGTTTTGCCCTATCATCCACACGTCCCCGGGGATTTTTTTCATCAAAACCGAAGCTTTCTAAAAACTCCGGTCAAAGTGTGCTTTTGCGGATATCTCCGGAGCAGCGGAGTAGTGTGGACATCAATAACCGGAGTTTTAGGGTCCGCAGCCTCACCACCTGCGCGACAACAATGCGCTGACGTCATACACACGCGACTTTGTTTTCATGAGAAACAGCATGGATGCCTTAAAAAGTCTGCTGGTGATTGCCATTGTTCAGGCGCTTTTTACTTGTATCTTTTTGCAAGCTCAACTAATGCTTGCCGTGGAGAACCAAAGGCGAAGGAGCATATTAAGGTCTGCTCTCCTCCGCCAGACAACTATCATACGTCCAAGGCATATTTCTCGTGCACGACGCCGGTTTTGGGTCATGCCAGGACGCACTGCGAGCTGGTGGGAGAACTTTGAGATGGAAGTCGTCCTCCCGGAGGAATGGCGTAAAAACTTCCGCATGTCACGGGCCTCGCTTCTGTCTTTGTCGGAGCTTTTACGTCCTCACATTGAGGGGCAGACTACAGTCATGCGGTCACCTGTGGATGTTGTCAAAAAAGTGGCGTGCACGCTATATTATTTAGCGGACGAAGGAAGACTACGAAAAACCGCAAATGCGTTTGGTTTGTCAAAGCAAGTTGTCTCAAAGATCATCAGGGAGGTGTGCAAAGCTATAACCGAACACTTGGGACCTCTGTACATAAAGCTGCCAAAAACTGAAAGGGCAGTGCATTCACTTGTGGACAGTTTTGAACAAGTGCATGGCCTCCCTCAATGCCTCGGTGCCGTGGATGGTACACATGTGGGTTTAAAGCAACCATCATCCAATTCCACGGATTATATGAATAGGAAAGGACATCATTCATTGAACATTCAGGCTACTTGTGACTATAAATACTGCTTCATGGACGTGGTGGTAAAGTGGCTGGGAAGCGTTCACGACGCGCGTGTTTTCGCAAATTCGGCTATAAATGACTTCTTCAAAAGAGGAATAATCCCCCCTTGTCCAAAGCAAATTGTTGACAGCGAAGCACCTATCCCTGTTTACATTTTGGGAGATCCCGCCTATCCCTTACTGCCGTATTTAATGAAGGAATACGCAAATGGTGGGAGCACAGTACAGGAGCAGTATTTTGGACTTTCTTTATGCAGAGCGCGCATGGTTATCGAATGTGCCTTCGGACGATTAAAGGCGCGATTTGGAGCTTTGAAAAGACCAATGGACATCAATGTACATGAACTGCCTTTTGTTATCTATGCATGCTTTGTGCTGCATAATTACTGCGAGGCCTCTAAAGACTCAGTGGATGACAATCGTGTTACAGAAGCCATTCAGCATGATAAAGACAACCAGCCAGAATCAGAACCAGACATTAGATTAAACAGTTTAACCAACGAGGGAAAAAGGGTCAGAAGAGTTCTTACACAATATCTTGATCCATAAGAGACAATTACAGCAGTCGTGGATCAATGACTTTTTATTGCAAGAGTAAAAGTGCAGATAAAAAAAAAACAAACACTTTTGCATTTTTACTTTAAGGCATAAAGTAGTAGTACTAGTATTGGAAAGTTCTCAAGTGCCTCACATTTGTTCTTTGCTACTATGTCATTTCTGAGCTTAAGATATCTCCAATATTAAGCACCATTTTATACATTGTTCTGGTTAATGTTGAAACATTGCACCCAAAATGTATGTTCATATGTTTGCTGTATTTACTGCACATAGACATGTCTTCGCTTTTTTTATTCATCTTACTTGACAAAACATATTGTGCTTGTCACTGAACATGCAAAAGTGCAATATGCATCTCAAAATGAAAAAAGTACATCCAAAACCTTGAAAAATAAAGAGGCCTTCTGAATGACCTTAGTGCAAGTAATATGCAGTTCTTTTTTCTACATCAAACACCATTCATGTAAACAAATGACCTTAGAACACAAGTGCAAACTTATCTGTAAACAAATGATACATGTCCAAAAGGGACTGAACTTGAAAAACTGTAAAGACTTATTTAATCATCACTGAAAAGAGCTTGTGTGTATGAAAACCCTGTGAGCCCTGTGCTCTCTGCAGGAGTGCTGGTGGGGTTTGCTATATTATTTGGTGTTCCTCGGACAGAGGATGAGTTGTTTGTGAATGTGTGAAAGGCTTGATTTGTGTGGGTTGATTGCATAGATGGTGTGTGAGTGTAATATTGCCCTCTTCCTTCATAAGGCATGTAGTGGGAAGGTTGTGCAGAAGGAGGCTGCATGACTTGTCTTAAAAGAGAAAAACCCTCAGCAATGGATGTAGTGAGCATGTTCAGAGTGTTGGTCATTTTTGCAAAATTGTCCGCAGCTTGTTTTTCAGATGACTCTAACAAGTCCACCAGTTTTTTCTTGACTCGTTGATCCTCCTCTAATGCATGTAGCCACTGTGTCTCAGCAGGCAGCTTCCTCTTCAGACGGTCGTGCTTGTGTCCCCTCAGTTTAGCCTTTATAACAAAAGTAAAATAAAAAACATGACATTACAATTAAAAAATGCATTGCAAACAGTATCATTATACTGGGTTTAAATAATACAATGGCAATTACTATTCTATTTATCTTGGCACTGAAATATATCTGATGTTTACAGTGACAAAAAAAAAGTTATTAATAAAATTGCAATTTCTTTAAGTACTCTTGAGTCTCTCACTTATTCAGGTCACATATTTGTTATATAATTGCGCTGAATCATTTGCATTTATCGTTATACAATGTAAAATATTTTGAGTACATACCTCAAGCAGCTCTCGCCTTTGTTTGACCGCGGGTGCACTGCTCTCCTGCTCGGTGTCAGACGCAGCCTCACTCGGCTCCATGTTTGATGAGGACGATGTACTGGGCGAGGGAATAGAGTTGTCCAAGTCATTGGTTTCGATCCCAGAAGGCATTGTAGTTGTGGCGGGGGAGCCTCCCCATATCTGTTCACACAACTCAAAGTAAAGAAGAACGACTCTTCCAAATCCACTCTTGCGTCCATTATCCACTGCCTGTCGATATTTGTTTCTGATAGCCTTCATTTTCGTGGTGAGAGTAGCCCGCGTTATCTCCGCCCGCACATGAGGGAACTCCTTTGTGGTCTCCGCAGGATACTGCTCCAAAAACAAAGTCAATATGTCCACGTACTTGCTTTGACAAGATTCCCAGTCTATATTTTCCTGTGTCTTGTTAACTTTGTACTCCAAAACAGCGTTTAGAAGCAATTCCGACTCCTTGTCGGTCCAAACAAACGAGCCTGGCGCCATGTTTCATGTTTTGCGGAAGTGACAACAAGGACGGACGTTCACTCTGATTGGACAGGATTTGGCGTGCTACTGCCACCTAAAGGCTTGGCATGTTTGTGCATGTGCTTATAAACGCATATCTCCGGTTTGATATGGACGCGGATTTTTCCTATAAACGAGGTAGTGTGGACACAAATTTTTTTTTAGACGAAGGGGGGTAAATATTCGGTTTTAAAAAAGCCCTGCTACGTGTGGACAAGGCCACAAGATATATGGTTACATAACGGGAAGACGCACGTCTAAAAGTCATAAACATATACATTTATTATTAAATAGAGGTCTTAGAGGTGACTCTTTTTTTTTAAAGAATTAACATCCTTTATTTTCTTTTAAGCAGAAACAACATACAAATGTAAACTTAAGACACATGCATTGCAATTGCAATAATCGTACAGTCATAATGAAACACATAACAAGAAAAAATAAATAAAAATATAGAGTCTGTCAAGAAGGGGTAATAAAGTTGTATTTATCTAACATTCTTAATGTTTTTATCAATTTTTTATTCATTTGTTTTAATTTTGCAATAGTATTTAAGTAACTTTGGAAATCTGTAGTTTCAAATACATAAAAGGAGGGTCATTTCGTAATCCAAATCATTTTATGCATAAAAAATTTTGCTAGTATACAAATCAGGTTAATGATATATATTTCATCACCAGAGAAATTAGGGTTGTTATAGTAAAATAAAATACCTGTTCTCTTGAGCATAGTTTCTTTTTTAAATATTCTTGCGAGATATCTTTCTAAATGGAACCAAAAGGAAGTGGTGTGAAAACAGTCAACAAATATATACTCAACAGTTTCTCCTTCACAATTACAAAAAGTGCACCGGTTACTTATGTTTGACATAAAACGACATACATTTGCTTTAACAGGATAGTATCTGTGGGTAATCTTATAAAGAAACTCTTTTATTGTATTTGTGAGTATATATCTGTGAGGCATTAAAAAGATTGTGTTCCACTGTTTTCTATTCAGACATACTGATCGATACTTACAAGCTGGAGCTGTGATATGCTCTAGACCACTTCTAATAAAATTATTTGAGCAGTTTTTATTTAACAAATCCATGCCATTTATGGAAATAGGGCTCTCCAAAACAGAGAGCGTGATACTCTGAATGTTACAAGCAAGGATTTTTATTTTGTAATCACAGTATGAAACTCTTGCCTGGAAACCTCCAAATGATAAGTGTCTACGAATGCCTCATAGTTATAAAACTCACCATTATCATTCAAGAGTTGCTTTACAGTGTTTACATTGTTCATAAACCAATTGTTCAAGTACAAAGTCTTATTTCTGTGTGTAATATAAGAGTTGTTCCATAAGATACAGTGGTGAGGAGAGTAATTGTGTTTGTAGAGAAGCTGCCAGCACAATAAAACTTGATGATGAAAGTTTTCAAGTTTGATTGGTAGTTTTCCTATTAGAAAGAGAAAATTAAGGCCACCTATTTTCTGAAAAAGATAATTAGGGATAGTGTTCCAAAAACTATCAACATTTTTTAAGTATCTTTTGATCCAATTTATTTTAATTGTTTGATTGAAAACAACAAATGTAAGCACATTTAGTCCTCCTTCAGCCAGAGGATTGGTAAGAACTATTTTCTTCACTTTCTGCCTTACTTGACAAGACTCTTCCATATATCGATAAATCTCTTACCGGCCAACAGTTAAATTTCTTTGTTATAGCATCTTCAATTGGAGCAAAGTTATTCCGTTCTCTGTCGTTAGAATTATTACTGATATTAATAACAAGATAAGTAACTGAGTCTTTGACTGGAATGCTACAAATTTCAGCGCGATTGATCTTTCTTATGGATAGAATTTCACACTTTTTTAAATTTAAATGTAAGCCTGATGCTTTAGAAAATGTTGTGAAAGTGGATAGTGTCATGGGAACTTCGTCGGCATTTTTCAGAAATATTGTCGTATCATCTGCTAGCTGTGTTACTTTAAGTTCTTTGCCAAGAACATTGATTCCTTTAATGGGGATTTGAGAAATTAAAGAATTTAGCACTTTAGCACCTAGTAAAAAAATGTAAGGAGAGGCTGGGCAGCCTTGCCTCACGCCTTTACTTACGTTAAATCTTGGAGAAGTGCCATGTAGAAGTTTCACTGAACTATTGTTATCTTTGTACAATGTTTTGATAGCACTTATAAAAAAGTTTCCAAATTCAAAGAAAGAAAGGACATCAAAAATAGTCTCAGACATGACTTGTGATCGTCGCGCTTCACTAAAGAGATGCGTGCAGTGGCATCAGGATTTTTTCATGTTTTTCAAACAACTATTACATCTGGTCCACCTAGAGGGAAATCTAAACTTTTTTTTAAATAAAATGTAGCCTATTGATCAATGCAGATATCTAGTTAATGCAAAAGTTTTTTTGTATATATTTCCCAGTTGTAAATGTGTGTAGACAGGAATAAAACACAAGAACATCATTTCAGCAAGGTGATATGTTTATCAATAGGCTGATAAGTATTAAGACTATTGAGGCAAATTTATTGCTGATGCATATTTATTGTACAAGCCATAGGTTAAGGCCCCATTCCTAAACAGTGCACATTTTAAGAGACACTTGATATCCAACAAGTCTCAAAGTAAACACAAAAAATGCAAGCCCTCCATTGATGAGTTTATTTCTGAACACTGTAGAGACTATAGAGGTAAGTTAATCCCCTGGCTAGGGGACCTGGAGCACAGCAGGAGCTTGGACACCATTCTTCACTCCCAAGTGGAACTCAAAGGCATCCTTGAGCAAACTTGATCATTCATCATCATCACTATGGAAGACTCACTGGGAACAATGTGGGTTCAGTGTTGTGGGACATAGTGGACAGAACTAGGATAGGGCGGGATTGAATTGCCAACTTTCTGTATGCTGAAAAAAAACTCTACCCCCTGAGCTACTACTGTCCTACATCAAACAAAACATGCCAAGTCCATGCCCTTCACCGCAGTCCGTTATCTGGAAAAAAGAAAGTATAGAAAAGTCACAGGTATAAAACGCAAGTATACGGTACACACATGAGTAAATTACCTAATCGGCGATGTCTTCATCTTCACTGCTGTCTGGACTGCTGAGGGCCCTTTGATCCTCCTCCTCCTCCTCCATTTGAAGGGCAGAGGCCTCAGGGCCTAAAGCAGTCTTGTACTGGTGCATGACTACTTGCAACTGCTCTGACACCTCTGAAAGTTGTCCTTTAAAGAGACAGCAAAGTCCTTCGTCGGTCTTGCCTAAATTTCAAAGTACAAAAGAGATTACATAATGCACACACTACACTACCACTTTGACTTGTTTCAGTTTGAAAGGCTTGATTCCAATGAACACATATTTGCTTCAACTTACCATTCTCAGCCACCTTGTTTTGAAGTTCATCTGCCTTCTTCTGCAACCATGTGCAATGTTGAACCATCTCCAACACCAAAATGCTTTTCTCCTCTTGCAGTCTCATGGTGAGCATCACTTGGTCATACACCCTCTTCTTGATTGTGATGTTTGCTATTCCCAATAACAGTGAATGTAAAAAAAGAGTTGAGATATCTGCTCTCCTTTGTGCTGAACATCAGCCGGATGACCGTCCACAGAGTTGCGGAGAGGCTAAAGAATGGTGAAGATCTTTCAGGTCTTCACCATTCTTGGAAGATCACTGAAAGATCTTCACCATTCTTGAGCGTCTCCGCGACTCTGTGGACGGTCATCCGGATGACGTTCAGCTGCTTGGCTCAGTCAGACTTGTTGTGGCCAACATGAAGGAGAGCAGATATCTCAACTCTTTTGACTTCCATCTTGATACAACTTCACCGGAGAACAAATTTGTATTAAGGACACCTGCCTATAAGGCAGAACTTTCAGTTTGTTTCATGGAATTTTTCACTCCGACATGTAAACGTCTCTAAAGATCATGAAACCGTGTAACAGAACTTTTGCAAAGCCCGGTAGAGTCTGTTACTGCGGTAACTGACCGAGAGTTTAAGTTACCCCTCTTTGTGAAACAGGCTAGAGTTACCCCTCTGTCTCAGGGTTAAGTTACCTCGCTTCATGAAACGGAAAACTCTGAGCTTTCCTCATTTCAGGGTTAACAAAATCAGAGTTTTCACTAAACCTGCTTCGTGAACTAGGCCCCACGACTCAATTCAGTTAGAAAGTATACTTACAAACCAGCAAGACATAGGAATGGCTGAATGTGTGTGTTGCAATTCTGAGTCCAATCCAGTCAGGTAAAAGTCAGTTTCCCACACAGTTCAGCTCCAGTTTGTTCCAAACAACTAAAATCACAGTTCAAGAATCCGCTTCACATTTTACAGTGGATCTTTAAACACCAAAAGCCAAACCAGGAAATCAACTATTGAACAACTCAAATGCATCTCTCAGCACAGTGCAACAATTCCACAGTGTTAGTATGGACAGTATTTACACCAGGTACTCACAGAACCAGTAAGTCAGCAAAAGGTTGGCCCTGGCTTCAAGTCTTGGGAAACTCCAACAAAGAAATACTCAATCCATTCCTGCTGCTGACACTGACAGCAAAAGAGGCTAATCCCTTCTAATCCTGAAATGCTACGATAACTTTTACACCGAGGTAATGTTCTCACTCTTCTGCTCCACCAACACAAACGCTGAACTCTCAAAAAAGCCACACTAATAGGTTTTCCAAGAGCTTGGTTTCAAACTGTGTGGAAAGTTAGGATTGGATACTTGGATGATTATGGATGGTAACTGAGACAAACCCAGATGAATGTGGGCGGTGATGTAATTCCTTTTCCTAAACCTGCCTCCCATCTTTGTGTCTGCGCTTTGGTATTTTCCTGGTAAACTCTGAAACCTTCTATCTGCTCTGTACACCAAAAACAAGATTCAGGAGTGGAAAGGACCTTCCTCCATCTTGCCAGTGTCCAATGAATGTGAGGAGTTGCCAACAGGAGTGGATTATACTGTTCTGCTATTAGATCAAGGTTTTAGTGTGGGAAAAGAGATCACAGGCTAGCCTCCCTCAGGCCATTCTACAAAGTCTGAGCACATATTTTCTGGTCATGCACACTAACAACTTTTTCAGATGGATGAAACAATCCTGGACCTGGGTGGTGACTCAACATTTGTAGTTCTAGAGCAGATTGTCTCTTCCACCACGATGTCTAAAACTATTTCTTAGATTTTAAAAAATGGTGAAGTTGTGGACATTCAAGTGTCTTTTTTGGCCCAAACAGACATAGAATCCAGCAGCCAACAAATGGTTCTTGTATTTATTTTGTCATCCATTGAGTCGTGACACTTGAATAAAACTGCATTTTAAGGTGTTCCTTTATATTTACTTGTCAAAGGAGTGTTTATGCACTGGTCATTTTATCTGATCATTGTCTTTTAAAGCCATACTCAGCCCATGTGGAGATTACCTGAGTGGTAGAGAATTGGCCAAAGATGTACATCTAAAAAACTTCTTGTGCACAATTGGTTGAATTTAACCCCCTTTTTCAAAAACTAAATATAAATTGTATAAATGAGCTTTTGAACTTGATGCATTTATGGTTTTGGTCAGTGGTGGATTTATTTTCCTGTTTTGTACATTATACAGCTTATTATCAAATTAAATCAACCTAAAGTGGTTATCCTAGCCCAGAACAGAGGGGAAAAAACTTTTAGGAAGTTCACAAAACTTCCAAAATAAGGTTTGTCTGATGTAAAAAAAAATACACTTGTTGGTACACATTGATTGATGAGGACATCAACAATGTTTTGAAATTTTGCTAATCCAATATCTTGCATCCTTTTTTATGTCTAATTTGTTCAATCTATGCGCAGACAGAAACATAAAACCAACTATTTTCAGTTTCAGTGGGCATTACATGCTACATCCACATCTTAGCTTAGTATTTTTCAATGTTTTTGCTCATTCACAAGCTGCCTCCCCTTCTCTCTGCAGTCCTTTCATAAATTTTGAATCCTGCTCTTCCTGACCCTCCTGAACCTGCAGCAGCTGTCACTTTGTTTGCTTTCACAGTCAGACGTTTTAAGTGGGACATCAAACAGAGAGTCGCCGTTTGTTGTCTTGCTGTTTGATACTTTCTGCAGGTGTACCTTCTCTTTTTGGGGAATTAAAGCACAAGAAGCTAAAAGTTAACGGAACAACGTCATCCCTTGATCTGACTGCCTTTCCCAGGTTCAGATGAAAGCCATAAAAAAGAAAGAAAATGTCACTTAATGCCTGTTTGTTATTTAAAATACATGCATTCCTGTAGAAGTGTTTTTAATAATTTTATCAGTTAGTGGATGATGATGTTATTTGGGTCCATTCATCCCTATTTTAACTTTTAGACTATTACAAGAACAAGATATCAATGAATTTTGCAGTTGGTCATTGTCTCCATAGGGTGAATCTATTAAGTAAGTCCACAGCATTCTCACTAGTGTGACTTATCTTGCCTCTCCAACCTTTCATATATCTGTTTGAATCTACTTACTACAAAGGCCATAGTGTGACTTTATCATTGTTTTACCTTATAATGAACTAATTAAGCTAATTACACAAACTGCCCACATGCAAGTCCAATCTAAGCTAAACTGCTGGACAGAAAGTAGTCCCAGTAGTCGGTAGAAAAAACTTTAAAACTTTACATACTTGGAAAGAATGTAGTATTTTGAGCAGAATAAACTTTTTAAACCTTTAGTTGTTAAGACACAAAGTACTTTTTAGGTGCAATAACCTATAAATCGTCAGCACTTCAGTACTTGGAGAGAAAATTGTATATTTGGTGGAATAAACCTTTAAATTATATAGACTTAAAAAAGCATTTTAGGGGAAAAAAACTTAAAATTTTTCAAAATTCGATAGGAAGTAGTTGGGTGGAATAAACCAATATAACTGATTTATATAAATGAGCTTAAAATTGTCATATTTCATTGTAGTCACTTTATTCAAAATGTTAAAAAATGATGTGTTTTGCACTTGTTGAAAGTTGTATAAAACCAAAGAATTCAACTGAGAAGCCATGACTGACTCAGGCCAGTTGTGAGCATCAACCATGTGACCAAAATCCAGACACTTTTTGGGTGAACCTTTCAATTCATTTTCAATAAATTTTATTGACCAGTTCACGTGTGTCATCTCAAGACACTTCAATAAGAAAAGTAAAGACAAAATTATAGAGAGAAATCCAACAAATCCAAAGTTTCCTTTGGATTCCCTGTCTGAGCAAGCACTTGGCGACAGTGGGGAGGTAAAACTCCCTTTTTCAGGAAGAACCCTCCGGCAGAACCAGGCTCAGACAGGGCGGCCATCTGCCTCGACCGGTTGGGGTGAGGGGAAAGAAGAGTGACAACAGGAAAAGTGAAAAGAGTGGAATCCTGTTGCAAAGTCCAGGCCTTCCTCTTCAAGTGTGGGAAGCCATGCGTTAAAGACGCTTCACAGTGAAAAACTGTGACAGTGAAAGACACTTGACAGTGCTGCTCAGTCCATCACATCGGACACACAGCAGCAGCAGAACGTCTTCTTTATCCAAGAGAAGACACGTTGGAAGCAGTTCTTCTTCTTCTTCTTTGTCTTTCTCTGCTCCTTCTCAGTGACTTCAGTGTCTTCATCCTCATTACTCTCCATGCCGTCCTCAGTGTCTTCAGCAGTGTCAGCATCGTCACTGTCCTCATACTCACTGCTCTTCAGGTCACTGTCCTCATCAAGCAAGCCTGTCAGGTTAATTCTGTTTTCAGGGTCTGCAGGCTTAACCATGATGGACAGGCTGGTGGAGGGTCTAGATTCATCGCTAAAAAAAGGAAACATACACTGTTGGGTTTACATCCGACAAGCAGAGAATGTAAACATGGAAATCAACAGAAGTCCATATCAGTCTTTTGTCACCTGCTGGGCTGCTAATGTCTCACAACCTGTGTACAAAGTAAATAGAAACACACTTACCAACTGCTGGTGGAGGAGCTGCTGCTGAGGTAGCTTTTGGTGATAAAGGGATGCCTGAGGATACCACTGGGGGTGATTCTGTCGTCATCATCCCACTGAAGCATCGCCTTCAACAGCTCGATGCACTCCCTCCTCTCATCAGCCTCTGCTGGGTTGTCCGTCTCAGAGCAGACCTGGTGCAGAAAACATTTTGAAAGTCCAACAGTGGTCAAATCACCTTCCACCGTGAAATGTGAATACCATAAATGAACGGGACTTTTCAGCAACTAGCTGCTGCTTCCTAAACTACCTACCGTTTTCATTTCTTCCAGAGAGTCGAACTTGTAAACTGTGGGGTCGGAGTGGACGAGATCGGTCCCAAAATAATCCATAGGTGTCTGAAAGAAGAAAACAATGATGCTTACTAAAGTCTTTATCTTATTGAGTGAGTAAAGGTCAGAGGTAAAATCACAGTAGGAGTATTGTACCTTCAGCCGCCACCAATCATTTGGCATTCTCTCAAAAAATAATCGTGATCTCCGGCCAGCATCGATGAGATATTGCGGCGGCAGATCCAGCAGATGGATCATGCGTCGGAGCTGCAGACAAAACATAACACCATGTTAGACCTGAAGCTAATCCTGTCACGGCTTCTAATGTGTTTCAGCTGCAGTAATTTACTCACTGTCCAGTATTCTGAGTCTGATCCAAAGAGACTATCTTGAGTCATCATCCTGGCCATCACGCAGCCTAACGACCAAACGTCGATGGCCTCTGAATACGGCCGGCCCAGGAAGATTTCTGGAGCTCTAAATGTGGAAAAAACATCAAATGAAGATGTGACACAGTAGACAATAAGGAGACAGCACTGAATTAAAGATTTCTCAATGTTTAAAAAGTATCAGTATTTCATACCTATATGCAAGTCCTTGGCATAGCTTTCCTGCCCTGGCTTTGGACCTGTACTTGGCCAAACCAAAGTCAATCAGCTTGACCCTGAAGGGCTGCTTCACGTGATCCACCATCATGATGTTATCCTCCTTCACATCAGTGTGGATTATGCCGGCACTCTTTGTTGTTTTCAAAGCTACAGCCAGCTGCAAGTAACAACATTTATCAGGAGTTTGTTAAAGAAATCTGTCACATGACAATAAAAGTAGAAGTTGTAAAGGTTCCTGAACCACCGATGTTGATTCTAGCACCACTGAAGGAGAGAAATATAAGGAGACAATAGAAGGTCACACCTGCTGGATAACTGTACGGACGTGTTCCAGTGGCATTGGCTGTGGTAAATTCTCCACATAGTCCCACAGGGTGATGTCCAATTTTTCAAACACCAGGAGCCGCGTATTTTCTACAAAGATGTCTCCTTTGTAGTCAATGATGTTGGACTCCTTTGAGGTGTGGCTCATGAGCTTTTTCAGGATTTTCGCCTGTGGAGACATAATATGATTGCTGAGGCACATCGTCCAATCAGTTCTTCTCAACAACTAAAAAGTACATAACATGACCAGTACCACTACTCAGAATCTTGTAGTGGTACCACCTCTTTTTCAAACAATATCTTTTTTGTGTCACTGTTCAGCTGAAATCAGTGTCCTACCTCATGGTCAAGATTGTTCCTTTGGGGCACCTTTATAGCCACGTGCTCTTCAGTGTTGTTTTTCACACATTCCAGCACTGTTCCATAGCTTCCATCTCGCAGTTCTTTCACCACCGTGTAGCCTGTTGGGACTTCGGAACGCTGCCTTGAGGAACTCCCCTCGGAGGAAGATGAGGATGATGATGAGGATGAGGATGATGATGAGGATGAACTTTGAAAGTACATTTTTGTCTTGTCCCAGAAGACTGAAAGTGAAACAGACACAAAAGAGAACCATAATTTATGGATGTTAAACCATTGGTAATCTACCACGCTGTTGTGATCTCAGTTTTCAATCATATTTGCTAAATATTGAACCAATTATCATAAAACAACAGCACTGAGTGTTACAACCTGTTCTGAATTGTGTTATAAGACATATTGGACAGTACTGCAGCAAAACTACATGGATGTTTCCTCAGAAACTCCAAAGTGTTTACTTCATTAAACAGAAGAGAGGAGTTACTTACTTCACAAAAGTTTGGTTATCTAGATTTTGCTGAAATGTGGATGTCTCTGAGTTTGGTGTGAAGCTGGTTTCAATAAACTACTCAATAAACGAACAATAAATAAAATACATTGAAATGGTGTCTCCACTCAGAGTTTTTGTGTTTGGCATGAATTCTAGAATGCCTTTAAAAATAATTTATAATTTCTCAGCATTGTTTAATTTTGAAAATGGCATGTTAAATGACGACAACTGGCACTGTTTTTCTCATCTATCTACACTTAATAACTTACAGTGACATATTCTGAGTAATGTTGTTATAAATTGTTGAAATCTCTCATTTGTTAGAACATTTTCTGCTTAACTGTGTCTCATTTGACAGATTTTTCTCACATAAAATATATTTCAAATATATTAAAAATGCTAACTTTTAGAAATGTGTTCAGCATTTTTATTCACAAATCAAGATATTTGAGATAATGGTTTTAAAGCCTGTTTATCCACGTCCAGCACATTTTTAACATATTACAGGCATCTGAGGTAATGTTTAAATGACAGTATCTCAAGAACTAATACAGATAAAGCATGATTTTTTTATGGTTAGTTCTAGTTTCAACTACAGGACAAGTTGATGAAATAATCTCTGATAGCAGGTGAATTGAAATTTAAAAAATAATTAAAATTGTCACTGAAAGTCTCATCTTTGAGCACACATTACCCCAAAAAACAATAATGCAGAAATCATCCAATGATATTTTCTGACACTTTTGTACTTGCATGCCAGGATAATCCAAAACAAAACATGCAGAATATTTTTTTATGAAAAAGAAAATGTGATGAACTTTAGTAACTGATTGAGCAGATATGACAAGTTGTACCACCAAAGACAAAAATATTGCTGGATATCATAATCCAATTTCATTTTTGGATTCCATGTTGCAAGTTAAGGAAACAGAATGAACTATTACCTTACTTATTACACTTACTGAATTAATTTACTTATCAGAAAAAAGTGACCTTAAATCTTGCTCACATCAACACATCAGACTATCATTATATACTCCAAAAATGAACATTTCCCAGTAGAAAAATCCCAACATATCTATGCATTTGGTCATGGTTGTATCAAATTATTCCAAGTTTGAAGCTTTAAAACCAAATTTTGTCTTAACAAAAAACGTTTGTCCTGCTCTTTACAGGAGTTGGTTTTAGTTATCCAGTTATGACCAAACCTGAACACATCACTTCCCTTCCACACTGCTAAGATCTGACTTTTTAATAACAAGATGTTAAAAATTACAAGACAAGTACAAAACTGAGTGTTACATCCTGTTCTGACTCACGGATTTCTTTACAAATTGGACAGAGTTGTAGAAAAATAGATCTTAGAACTGCCTTCTGAATGTTTCCTCTGGTGTTTGCTTCATCAAACAGAACAGTGAAGTCACTTACCTCAAAAATGTTGGCTTCTTTGGACTTTGTTGAAAGGTTGATGAGTTTAATCTCGATGTCCTGCTAATTTCCAGTAGTCCTGTTGTCCTGCTCAAATCCGTAAGACACTGTCCCCAACTGTCTGCACACTGACACTTATATGCAGCATGAATTCTAGAATGTCTCATTCTGAACTATTTTTAGGGGTGTTCATTCTGCATAGAAACCATTGCATATCTTGACAACGGTACTTCAGATCATGCTCAAACTTGGTAGGGGTATTACAGGGGTCCTGAGGAAGTGCAGTGGGGAGTTTGAATCAGATTGGATGAATGGTGGTGTTTTTTCGATGCAATGAAATCAAGGTAGTCACATTCTGACAGCAGTCTCAGCACTACTTTGTTTAAATGTAAACAAAGCAGCAGTTATTTTTTAAATTTTTAACTGTCATATTTACTGTAAAGAAAGCACACAGTGGATGGGTTTGGGTTCATGTAAAATGCTGAAACACTGGTGTGGTCACTGTATATGAGGAATACGGTTTTCCAAAGGGAACAAACTTGGAGTTAGTTGAGCCTTTGCAGAAAACATGTTGGGGGTAAATTGTGCCATCAATTATGTTGAAGTAAAATTTAAATTTTACACCTCATATAATGTAAGATCTGTCTCCATTTGTTCATGTATGACCTGATGGGCTGAAAAATCATTCTGTGGATTTTCATCTGCCACCTGACGTATGAACTTCCCCTTCTTTACTTCTCCGACAGCTCTCTCCAAATCCTTAAGAGAAGCTGAAGTCCTGTCTGTCTTCCACTAGTCTCAAAATTAAAATGTCAAATAATTTTGGTTCTAACATGTCCATCCATCCATCCATCCATTCTCTATACACCGCTTTATCCTCACTAGGGTCATGGGGGGTGCTGGAGTCTATCCCAGCTGACTCGGGTGAAGGCAGGGGACACCCTGGACAGGTCACCAGTCTGTCACAGGGCTACATATACAGACACACAATCACACTCACATTCACACCTACGGACAATTTAGAGTAACCAATTAACCTCAGCATATTTTTGGACTGTGGGAGGAAGCCGGAGTACCCGGAGAAAACCCACGCATGCACAGGGAGAACATGCAAACTCCATGCAGGAAGATCCCAGGCCCAGGCCGGGATTTGAACCGGGGATCTTCTTGCTGCAAGGTGAAAGTGCTAACCACTACGACACTGTGCAGCCCTAAATATTGAACCAATTATCATAAAACAACAGCACTGAGTGTTACAACCTGTTCTGAATTGTGTTATAAGGCATATTGGACAGTATTGCAGGAAAACTACATGGATGTTTCCTCAGAAACTCCAAAGTGTTTACTTCATTAAACAGAAGAGAGAAATTACTTACTTCACAAAAGTTTGGTTATCCAGATTTTGTTGAAATGTGGATGTCTCTGTGTTTGGTGTTAAGCTGGTTTCACTAAACTACTCAATAAACGAATAAATAACTCAATAAAATACATTGAAATGGTGTCTCCACTCAGAGTTTTTGTGTTTGGCATGAATTCTATAATGCCTTTAAAAACAATTTAAAAATTCTTAGTGTTGTTTAATTTTGAAAATGGCATGTTAAATGACCAAAACTGGCACTGTTTTTCTCATCTATCTGCACTTAATAACCTATCATGACATGCTCTGATTCACCCTTTAAAGGACAGGCAATTTCTGCCCGAAATTTCTACTGAGATGTACAGAAAGTAAATTGAATGCTGTTCTTGAACTGTTTGAAGTTCATGCATGGTTGGGGTCTCATTTGAAAGCAGACAACCTGTATTTTCACCCAGTGCAGTCAGAATTACTCTCGGTGCTACTGGCACAGAGTATTTCATGTTGGCACACACTGAATTAGGATGAATTTTTACATTTTTTAAAGAAGGCGCTAGAGAGGAGAATGCTGTGACTCTCGCGAGACTGCCAGTGAGATTTCGGAATACAACATGGCGGCGCCCTGCTGCTGAAATAGAATTCATTAGTCTTGGCTCTTTCTCTAAACAAAATTAAATTTAATCACCGCATTACTTGCATTCAATTATTGATATTTCCTTACTCGAACTGCGGATTTGGAGCACCACCCACCGTGGAAGACCTCGAGCGATTTATCGACGGATATTTTTACAACTGCGTCATGGAAGACCCGAACCGCGACAATCCGTCTAAAAAGAGGAAAAACGATTCCTCGACTGATACGGACGACCTAGCTACAACGGACGTCCCGGTTGATGTCCTGGAGTCCATAAATAAAAAGCTAGATGTTCTCAGCGTCCTCCGCGACGAAATTCGAGACCTGAAGGTAAGTTTGGAGAACGCCTATCAACAGGTAAGTGAGCTTCAACTTGATAACGCGGAACTACGTTCCAACTTTTCTGCAGTTACAACCGAGTTGGAAACAATTAAAAGGGAGAATAAAGCGCTTAAAGAGACTGTAGTGGATGTCCAATCCCGTAGTATGCGGGACAATTTAATATTTTCAGGAATCTCTGAAAGCACCACAGATAATCCGGAGACAGAAATTAAGAAATTCATGACAACGGCTTTAAAAATTCCCCAGGAAACGGTGAATAATATTTCCTTTCACCGCGTTCACAGGCTTGGAGCCCGTAGAGGCAATAAATCCCGTCCTATTATCGCTAAATTCGAACATTTTAAACAGAAAGAATTAGTTAAAAGTAAAGGACGGGAGCTTAAAGGGACCTCTTTCGGAATGAACGATCAATTCCCGAGAGAGATCAACGAGCGGCGGAAGGTATTGTTTCCCATACTGAGGCAGAGCAGGCAGAAGGGTAAACGGTCTACTTTGGTTGTAGATAAACTTTATATCGACGGCCAACTGTACCGGGACCCCAATACCACTCCCTGGCTGTTCTGATCAGTATGGTGAAACGAAAGAGCTTTGTCTATTTACTTAAAAAATAATGTATATATTGTGTGTGTGTGTGTATATATATATATATATATATATATATATATATGAAGGTATGTATATGTGTATATGTATTTAATCTCACTATGGCTACTTATAATAATGGCTCACTGTTTTATGTTTGACCCCCTTCTGTTCACCTTTTTGTCTACCTCCCCTCCCTCTGCTTCCCCTAACCACCTAAACTCACACCTCCCTTCTCCCCCCACACAAACTCCCTATGTAAATCTTTTGTGTGTTATATATGTCGAGGCACCAGTGTTCTTTGTTTTTTTGTGCTCACGTTTGACATGTTTTACAGTCTTGTTATCCACATCCATCATAGATTTAAACCCTGCTATACACCCATCCAACGTTATCAGCAGACTGAGTTTATTTCATAACATACCAATACCAGTAAGCAGCTCACATAGATCTACATCCAAGGCTGAACTTAAACAGTCTATATGCATAAACTAACTCTGGTCTCCTGGAATGTGTGTGGCACTCGCTCACAGGCAAAAAGAATAAAAATTTTAGACCATTTTCAAAATTAAAAGCAGACATTTGTCTCCTACAAGAAACCCACCTACAAAAATCTGAAGAAAAATTACTTACTGGCATAAATTTCAATCAGGTTTATTCTGCCTCTTATAACAGTAGACAAAGAGGAGTCTCTATACTTATTCATAAGAGACTACTTTTTACTTTAAATGACATAATAGTTGACTCAGAAGGCAGATACATTATTATCCAGGCAACTATATTCAATAAAGAATATACTATTGGGAATTTGTACGCCCCTAATAATGATGATCCGGCCTTTTTTCATTCATTTTTTCTCAACTATCTGATTTAACAGCAAACTCAACTGTTATCATTGGAGGAGACTTCAACACAGTCCTAAATCCATCAGTAGATCGCTCCAATAACACAACTTGCAGTGCTGTTGCCCGGTCCCTTGGTGCTGTTTTCCGGTGAGCGGGTGGCCTCCCGGATTTGGGTATGGGAGGGGTGGTGTGGGTGGTGTGGCTGGATGGGGTGGGGTGGGGTGGCTGGGCGAGGGGTGGTATTACTTCATTTTCACATTATTTTCACTCCAAAACTCATAAAGAACTCAAAAAATCACTTCAGATAGGCTTCAGTGTCGATCACACACACAGATTGAGAGGATCAGAGAAAATCTGCAGGTGGAGCCCTGACCACAGGAATGAAATATCATATAAACCCGCTGGCAGAGGCGGGATTTATATTCAAGCCATTCAGCAAGCTCATTGGCTCCCAGGCCTGTCAATCTAACGTTTCCTCCGACGTGATTCGCTGAGAAACAAGTCAATCAAGTGATGTAATCCATATCTGTCAGACTCGGCCACGGTTGGCCGTTTCGCCGTGGTAGGCGGAACCGAGTCACTTGATTGGTTGAAGTTCGGTTTGAAGCGGAAGAGAAGCCTTCAGTATCCATTTTGAATGCCGAACAAAGAAAATACGAGCATGTTTGATAAACTTATTCACCAAAATGCACTGAATATTACACGCACAGCGCCACCACACGCCAAACACCGTTACAAACTCTTTTTTCTTGTCTCTCTGGCTCAGCTACTGGCAATTGTGTTGCGTTGAAGAAACGTTGGAAATGGTGAATTTATGAACTAACATAATGGTGTAAACCAACAAACAATACATAACACATCATACACAATGTGGGCTTTCTAACAAATGTATTAAAACTTTTGTCATCTTTTCACCTTCAGCTGACTCCATCCAGCATCTATCTCGTAATGGACACAGGGGATGTTGTGATGCCCAGCCCCACTGGATACATTGATGACCTCAGTTCGGGACAACGGTGTGAGGTCTGTGGGGATGACAAACGCCACACTCCAGCTCTTCCAGGTACTGGTACAACTAATGATAATTACAATGGTTGATTAATGTTTTGTTGATTTTATGGAATTGATACATTCATTTTATATAAATGTAAGAAGTGTCAATCTGCTTTTCTCATAAAACCAGAGATCCCATCTTGAATAACCCTATCTTGTTTTGTATTTAAATAATAATGATTTAAAGATGAAAACTTAAAAAATAATCATTTTGGAAATTGTTTCAGCACCTCTTCAAAGGCAGACGGGATTTACATTTCCTTTAAGGCCCTCTGCTGCTGTTGGAGCACCACCCCCTGCTGCTCGTCCTGACAGACTATTTAATAGGTATGTAGAATAAAGTAAAGACACTTAATCAAGAAAAAAGTAAAGACACTTAATCAAGTCTGTCTGTCCATAACAGAATGTACCACTGACTTAGACACAAGGAAGTAATCTATTCTACTGTAAATTCTATGCACCGCAGAATAATAGGTAAAATCTCACTCTTTTGGATGGAATACTCGCCAAATGTCCACTAACCAAGTGCTTTACTTATTCTTTTTAGCATTTGCACTGACTTGGGTCTTCTGCAAACAGTACCCCCACTATGATCCAATAGTGGATCTAACAGTAAATTAAAATCTCCTCCCATGATAATTTCGTGATTCCCTGTGCCCTGTAATTTAGCCTCAAGATCTTGAAAAAAATAAATCATCATCTAAATTTGGGGCGTAGACATTGGCTAGAGTAAACACAACTCCTTGTAATTCGCTGCTACAATAAGAATCCTTCCCATTTTGTCCTTAATTTGATGTACACATTTTAAATGTATGTGTTTACTAACAAGTATTATAACTCCTCTACTCTTTGTTGTCCCTGGATTACAAAACACCTGACCCACCCATCCTTTGCAAAGCTTCTCAGACTCCTCTATTGATAAATGGCACTCCTGTAGAAATGCCACGTCAATTTTTTTAATTTTGAATATACGTCAATATCTTTTCCTTTTATTGAGTTCCCCAGTCCCATTTACATTCCATGTAGCTAAATGTAATGAGCATGATGTAATCCTATCAGAAGTTATGTTGGCAATAATGTGATCATGTTGCAGTTGTGGATTTATAGGTTTGATGGCCTTCCCCCCTAAATACCCATACACCCATCCCACCCCACTCCACCCCCCCAGTGCTACACTGCACGATGACAAAAAAAAAAGAAAAAAAAAGTAAAAAATAACACCACCCGTGCAAAAACGTTCCCCACAATTAGTCCGTAACCCCCCTCTGGCTCCAACTGCCTGCGTTGCAGGCTCTGCGACTATCACAAAGCATCATGCCAGTGTCAATTATTCATATAGACATAAAACTCAAAGCATTTACTTTATGTCCATAGACAAGTCATATGTGCACATAAATATATGTTACTCACGGCATGGAATCTATGAAGAGCATAGCCTTTCGTGCACAATCAAACACTTTAGGTCCTTCTTCTGTGAAGATAATCAGCCTTGCTGGAAAGTTCAGTCTAAACCGTATTCCTTGTTCGTGAAGCTTCTTTTTGCAGTCCTTGAATTTCTCCCTTACGTTGTTGGATGGCCTTTGAGTAGTCCGCAAACAGCATGATGTTGTAGCCTTCCCCAATTCAGCGCGCCCTTCTCCCTGGCAGCACGAAGCACCAGGTTCCCGTCCGATGACCGAAGAAGACGTGCAATAATGGGTCTTGGCTTTCCCCCAGGCAGGGCTTGTGTGGGCACTCTATGGGCCCTCTCGACTTCACATTTTTTCTCAATGCCCAATAGCTGTGGAAAAGCTTCTCAATAAAGTCAGTTACCTCGCCATGTACTTTGTTTTCCGGTATTCCAATAAATCTGACATTGTTGCGTCTGGAGAAATTTTTCCAAGCTTTCCAGTTCGTCTCGTAAACGCATTATGTCTTTCTTTTGTAGCTGGAGGATTTGCTCGGGTTCTTCCTCCGCTGCTTCCAAAAATCAAGACGCGCTTCAGCTTCTTTTAACTGACCATCATTGCAGTTAATTTGGCCTCTGATGAAGTGGTGGTGCGCTTGATTTCTTCAATTCCTTTCAACTCCTGAGAAATATTGGACAAAGCGTCAAAGATTTGCTTATATCCCGTCCAATATCTTGTGCTGATTGCTCCTCTGTGCCAACAGGTGCGTCACCATTGTCTTGAGTCTGACCAGAATCCGTATTCTTCAAGTACGTTGAGCATAGGCCAGCATTTTTCAGCGTTTTGGTGGTTTAGGCATAATATCACTTTTCTGAAGAAAATCACGGCGTAGTTAAAGCATTTGACACTGGTATTTTCTTCAAAAAATCACAAAGTAGCAGAGCAATGCGGAGCTGCCTACTCGGCGTGCGTTCCTCATCGGGTCACGTGATCATTTCTGATCATGTATGGGTGGTCTAGAATTAACCCCTCAATTTAAAAGTAAATCCATTATTGCAGGTGGCGTCTGAATGCATCTTTTCTGCAGAATCAGAAAATGTAGAATGGCTAAGAGGTAAAATCCTGGACTATTTTTAAAATAAATTGGTCCTCTGTTCATTCACCAGGTGTAGCATGGGATGCAATGAAAGTGGTTTTGCGAGCGTTGTATTATTCAGTCTACATCGTATATGAAAAGATGAAAATGAAAAACCTTTTAGACCGAGAAAATAAAATTAGTCTCTTCAATCAAATATAAGAAATCCCAAAATGACTCTAAAGTGACACAAGAATTAACCCAACTTAAATATCAATACAATTCTATTTTATCTGATCAAGTAGCCTTTAATTTAATGCGAGGCTAAGCAATGTTTTTTTGAATCCGGAGACAAACCCGGTAAGATGTTAGCTTGCTATATAAAACAAAAACAATCTGTTTCTCTGATTCCTGCAGTTAGAACATCAGATGGGATTAATTGTCAACCACAACCAAAGATATAAATAGAGTGTTTAGAGACTTTTATAATTGACCTGTATGGACTCTGAGACATCTGCTTCAGAGGAGACATTACTAACTTTTTACATCCTTCTTAAAATTCCCAAACTTGCAGAGAGCCAAAGGTTATTCCTTGATGCAGATGTTACTCTTGAGGAGATAGAGCAGGTAATTTCAACTCTGCCAGTCAATAAATCACCAGGGCCAGATGGTTTTACATCTGAGTTCTTTCAGACTTATGTCAAAGAGCTGTTCGCTCATATTTACTTCAAGTATATAATGATGCTTTTAAGAACAGGGAACTTACCACAGACTATGACTCAGGCTTTTAATAACATTAATTGCCAAACAAAAGGGCGAAAGACCCATAGAACCTAAGATTATCGTCCAATATCATTAATGCAAATGGATGTAAAATTAATATCAAGAATTGTAGCTTGTCATCTTTTCTTAAAGTGATATCTTCACTGGTACACATGGACCAAGTGGGATTTATTAGGGGGAGGAATTCTGTCAGATAATGTTAAGACGCCTGATAAACATAATGTGGTCTGTGGCTGACTCCAAGTCGCCAATAGCAGCCATTTCTTTAGATGCCGAAAAGGCCTTTGAGATGGTGGAGTGGAATTATCTGTTCACTGTTCTAAAGGGTCTATGGTTTTTGTGATAATTTTCTGAAATGGATCCGCCTGCTTTACAGTGTCCACACGCAGCAGTACAGACAAAACAATTGTATTTCTGACTATTTTGAATAAAAAGAGGTACGAGGCAAGGCTCACCTTTATCTCCTTTGCTGTTCTGTTGTTAGTGATCGAACCACTGGCCATGGCCATAAGAATAGAGAATGACTTCCCAGGGGGTACAGGTCGGTGGTGTTGATCCAACACGGTCTCACGGGGATTCGTGAAACTGTCACGTCAGTTTTGTTCGGTTTCGTGCGCACCAACACGATGTCGTCATGTTTTTCGTGCCGCTCACCACGAGCGAAACCCGCTGTGGTTAATCACATCTGAAAGTGGTTTATACCGGCGGATTCATGACGATCTAAGCTGTCCATCGGCGTTTGCGGCTGCCGCTGCGGGCCGCCGGACATTCTTTAAATTCCTATGCAAAGTCGGCGGATTCATGACGAATCTAAGCTGTCCATCGGCGTTTGCGGCCGCTACCGCGGCCGCCATTACAGCCGCCGACATCCGGCCGCAGCGGCCGCCGGATCACATCTGAAAGTGGTTTTATACCGTCGGATTCATGACGATTTAAGCTGTCCATTGGCGTTTGCGGCCGCCACCGGCGGCCGCCACTGCGGCCAGATGTGGTGGCAGCCGCAATGGCGGCCGCGGCGGCGGCCACAAACGCCGATGGACAGCTTAAATCGTCATGAATCCGCCGAATTTGCATAGGAATTTAAAGAATGTCCGGCGGCCACAGCGGCCACCGTAAACGCCGATGGACAGCTAGATCGTCATGAATCCGCCGGTATAAACCACTTTCAGATGTGATTACCACAGCGGGTTTCGCTCGTGGTGAGCGGCACGAAAAACATGACGACATCGTTGTTGGTGCGCACGAAACCGAAACAAAAACTGACGTGACAGTTTCACGAATCCCCGTGAGACCGGGCTGGTTGATCATAAGTTAATGCTATACGCAGACGATATTATACTATTGTCTCAGAACCTGATAGATCTATGCCTGCTTTATACAAATTATAAAGTCTTTTTCAAACATCTCTGGATATAGGGTCAACTGGTCCAAGTCTGAGGCAATGCCTTTAACAGCCTACTGCCCAGAATATATTTTTAAACCAGGGGATTTTATTTGGCCAAAACACGGAATTAATACTTGGGCGTTTTGTTTCCCCGTTCCCTAAGAGATTTAATTAAAGTTAATTATGAACCAGTAATACAAAAAATCTCTTGTGATTTCAAAAGATGGGGGACACTTAACTTATCAATGGTAGGTAAAGTGAATATAATAAAACAAACTGTGCTCCAAAATCAATTAACTTCTCCAATTGTTGCCTTTAGAGGTACCTTTGTCGTATTTTAATCAATTTGATAAGTTAATAAAACAATTTATTTTGGAATGGAAAACGCCCAAGAATGAACTTAAATAAGTTACATAGGCCAGTGGAGAAAGGTGGACTAGGTCTTCCTAAAATGTTGTTTTATTATTATGCCTTTGGTTTAAGACACCTGGCACACTGGTCTTTGCCTCCAGAAAGGGCCCCACCCTGGTTTTAAAATAGAAGCATCAATACTTGATCCAATACATCCTTTACAAATGCTATCTCCCAAATTGAGTGAAAAAGCTAAAATGTCATCCAATTATTGCATATCTTAAATCAGTTTGGCATAAACTGTCTGATTTATTGAAGTTTGATGTGTACTTTAATCGGTGGATCAAGTATTTGGTTAAATCCTAAATTATGTATTGATAAAAAAAAACCCTATTCTCTGGAAAGGATGGCCTGAAAAAGGTATTGTGACTCTGAATGATTTGTACAATCATGGCAGACTAAATCATTTGAAGAAATAGTTGAACAGTTTAAAATCTCCAAATGTGAGTTCTTTAAATATCTACAACTTCGTCATCTTCTTTCTGAAGTTTTTACTCCATTGTCTACAAGGATGGCTGATAGTAATATAATGGATAATATTATTTTAACATACAAAAAAGGACATGAGGTTGCAGCATATTTATGCAATGTGTTAGAGACTTCAAGGATACCGCTCTAAATGCCATTAGGATGATGTGGGAAAAAGATTTAAATGTTTCAACAGATCAAAACTCGTGGCAAAGCATTTTTAAAAAAATAAAAATATGTCAAGAGATGCAAGAGTCCGCCTTATACAGTTTAAAATTTTGGCATCGCTACTATTGGACTCCATATCGAATGTTTCGCCTTGGGCTAAAGAAATCACCTTTTGCTGGCGTTGTGACCAAGCAGAAGGAAACTTTGCACATGCCTTATAAGTTAAAATACAAAGATATTGGTTAAAGATACACAATACCTTATGTGAGATCAGTAAAACATCAATACCCTTTAACCCAAGACTATTTATTCTGGGAGATGATTCTATAAAGTACGCCGGCCCACGGGCGGGCCGTTTTTACGCTTTTTTTTCAAATAGAAGGACACTGCAAACACGATTATACAAACACTATACACACATAGAAAGCTGAGATTCTCATGAATCCGCCGGTATAAACCACTTTCAGATGTGATTACCACAGCGGGTAATAAAAACACATTTATCCAACAAACAACAAGTCATGTAAACGTGCACAGCTCACCTGTCGACGCAGTTTGGACGCTCGTTCTGGTCATAAAAGAAATAATCCACAAAAACCGGCCAGAACCCAAGCTTAGCCATCCAGAGAAACAATCCAGTATAATACTTTGGCCAAAACATGTCTCGAAATAAGTAAAAATCCAGGAAAAACGATCGGCTCCCGTGCGCGGTGCACGCTGGCGCATGGTGGCGCTGTGCGTTTCATATTCACTGCATCTTTCTATTATAACTTATCATACACGGTCCTATTCCCTTTGTTCGCGATTCAAAATGGATACTGAACGCTTCTCGACCGCTTCAAACCGGACTTCAACCAATCAGGTGACTCGTTTCCGCCTACTTCGGCGATATAGCCAACCATGGCCGAGTCTGACAGATATCGATTACATCACTTGATTGACTTGTTTCTCAGCAAATCGCGCCGGAGGAAACGTTAGATTGACAGGCCTGGAGCCAATGAGCTTGCTGAATGGCTTGAATATAAATCCCGCCTCTGCCAGCGGCTTTATATGATAGTTTCATTCGTGAGCTCCGGGCTCCACCTGCTGTTTCTCTGTATGTCCTCTCAATCTGTGTGTGTTGATCGACACTGAAGCCTATCTGAAGTGATTTTTGAGTTCTTATGAGTTTTTGGAATGAAAATAATGTGAAAATTAAGTGAAAATGAATTTATACCATTCTGTACAGAGTGTGCACAGTGTATAAAGATTGTATCCAACATTGACAGGCGGCGGAGCATATCAGTACAAATACATGTGTGAAACACTCATTTCTTGTAGTATTGCTCTTGAAATTTTGACCTGAACTATGTAAGACCCAGGCTTTTGCAATATGTGTTTTCAAGCTTTTCAGTGCTGCCACACTGATTTTCAGGTGTTTATTAGGGAAAAAATGTAGGCCGAGGAAAAAAAATTCATCCTAATTCAGTGTGTGCCAACATGAAATACTCTGTGCCAGTAGCACCTAGAGTAATTCTGACTGCACTGGGTGAAAATTCAGCGTTGTCAGCTTTCAAATGAGACCCCAACCATGCATGTACTCCAAACAGTTCAAGAACAGCATTCAATTTACTTTCTGTAAATCTCAGTAGAAATTTCGGGCGGAAATTGCCTGGACCACTGAGCAAGATGCATGCATTAAGAGCTGGATCCAAACGAGTGCCATGATTGCTAGACAAATCGTTGTTAAAAACTGAAGAAGGATACACCACCATCTACTCATGAATGGTTGATGGAAATTGGCAAGGTGGCTGCATATGAAAGAATGTCATATAAGCAACTGGGGAATATTCTTTATACAGCAAAAAATGGGATAGGTACATGCAATACATAGGATATGTTTGAATATACTTGGTTAGGTGTGATTATATCTTTGTGTGCAGCCGATTGGCATTATGATGTTTGTGGTGGTGCATCCCTTTTCTTGTGGACAAGGAAGAAAAACAATTTAAGTGAAGCCCTGTTTGTGTATAAATTTATGCAGAGTCTGTCCGGACATCAAGAGGCAGGGCAACAGGACTGCAAGTCGTTAGGCTTGTGGAGATGGACACGTGTTGGATCAATGGACATGTGTCGGATCAATATAATGTATGGACTTTTTATTTTTTTAAATTGTGTGGAAATTGAGGGATTATGGTGGGGATGGCCTCGGGGAGGTGGAGTGGGTGTGAATGGTGGGGTTGCATGGTTTATTCCTTTTTGTCACTCTATGTACGGATATACTGTTGGATAAAAGAACATCTAATAAATTATAAGTATCAAAAATCAAGTCTGTCTGTCTCTCTCCGGTTTGTTCTTTGTTTTAAGGAACATAATACTGGGAAGAGTTGAGAGAGGGAGCCTGGAACTAGATGGCTCTACTTTATTTATTAGAATTTTCACAACAGGACATTAATATCACTAATATGACCGAGAAGGTCAAACAAGAACTCCGAACGGATGAAAGTATGGTCCTTTGTGATGGTAATGGCAACAAGCTCGTGGAAAGTAGCGGACATCTGGTATGTTGTAATATTTAAAACGTTTGTTAATTAACCCTGGCTTTATGCCTTATAGCTAAGATTCTTTAAAGGAAATAAATATTTATTTAGCATGGTAAGATAATGACTGGTTACACTAAAAAATGTATACATTGGTAGCACCATCAAAAATTTGTCTCAAGTCTCAGGCTGTTCCTTTGAATTATTTTTTTCTTGTGATTGACCTTTGTACATATCCATAGCGATAATCACAATCATCAACAAGATGATTGTTATGGTTTCTGTTGGACACTTAAAAACCCACAAATGAGGTTTTAAAAAAATATTGCTGTCATTTGTAATAATAATGTACTTCAATCAAAGTGATGGGAGGAGTCAAGGTTAAAGAACTATACTTAATACAATGATCTCAGAGTGCAATGACCATTTTTTTGTCTTTGGAAAATCTCATCTTTGGTAGACTTATTGCTTGAAGTGTGAAAAAATCACAAAAGTGGTTAAGAGAATACAAACTAGTTATACTGGTAAATGAAACAAGCACATTTTCTGTATAGGCTCTTTATATACCAGCACATGGCATAAGCTCTCCCATTGAAAAACAATAACACATTTTTGGTCTTTTCTGTTGGTCTGGCATTCTGTTTCCAGAATGCCAGAAAGATAGTTGCGCTGACAGAGAGCGCCTACAAAGAGCTCCAGAGGAGAAAGAGGAGGAGGAGTAGGTAAGAAACAATTTATCAATCCAAAAACACAAAAAATGAATTCTAAATTCTGTTGTAAATATCTGCATATCTGAATGGAGATGTATGTTGGGAGCCCTTGTTAATTGTAGTGTGTTTTTTTTTTATTTGTCTTTATTCAAATACAAGTAGCTCAAGACTATTCTATATTAAATTAAATAGTCTCCTAAAAGTTGAAGACAGCAATCTAAATGGCAGTCGTTGTTTTTTACAATGTTGGCAAGTGAAATTTTCCCTCATTCCACCAGCGTCAATGAGGAAACTGTCAAAGAAAAGCTGGAGGAGCTCTTCCTGGCAGCAGATGAGTTGCCAGGTGTAATACAAACGCTGAAGGACCTGGGACAATATGCCAGGGCGATGACAACTGTAGCCCTGACAGAGGAAGACCTGGGGCCTATTTCACGAAGCAGGTTTTACAAACTCTGAGTTTCTTCTACAACTCTGAGTTGATCTACTCTGAGATAGAAAACTCTGAGTTTTCGGTTTCACAACGGCTGATTTGAGTTGGTTTAATTAACTCGGAGTAGTTTGACCCGGAGTTACGCGCGTGCACCGCAAGTCTGAAAAGACAGCATCAATGGAACCCCGATTCGACGAGTCACCATGGAAACGGGGAAGCGAAAGGCTGCGTTTTTGAACTGGAAGTTTTTAACGCGCTCATATGGCGAGTTTGAACACGTTTTTAGAAAGAAGTGCAACACCGCTGCAGCTGCAAAAGAGAGAGAGACGGCGTGGAGAACAGCCCGGATCAATGCGTAAGTTTAAATGGAGTCCTTTGTAATCGTAATAATATTACAGGGAATAACTGTCTGAATGGCAGCCTAGTAAGTTATTTCATTTAGGGGAAATCCTGACAGGGCAGCAGCTTAAGATGAAATATAAAAACATTGTTCAAACAGGTCAGACCTCGGCATTATCTCATGGAGGTACTTCATGTTGATCATGTTTTACATTGTAAAGTAGCCTAAATATTAAGTGGCTGTTTGACTGTGCAGTTGTTTTATCCACACATAGCCTAAATGTCTGCATCCATATCATGTTCCTGTTAAATAATTAAGCCTATTTAAACTAACATAGACTTCTGCTCAGCCAACAGAAAGAAAGCAGATGCCTGTAAAACGGTGGTATAAAAGGTCATGGATGCATATATATATATATATATATATATATATATATATATACCTTGTAACTGTAAGTAGGCAACACTCCAAAGATTGATCAAATGGTAGTTTAAGTTTACTGAAACATGTCACTGATCTAGGATGAAGAGGATGAAACTGTGTCTGCTGCCTTTACAGAGGGGGATCCAGAAAGGCATACAGAGCTATGTTACTGATAGTTCTCTTCCCATTCACATTTTGGGTGGAATATAGAGTGTGACATTTAGCCTACACTGAAGTATTGCACATTCTCATCCTTTTTAACAGAGCATGGCTGGACAGCAGCAGGATGGTTCCTCAGCTTCCGCTGCACAGACTGACACAGTGAGATGGATGTTCAGGAAACACCAGAGCTTCATTCTGTGGAATTCATGTGCAACTGTATAATTGAATGTCCTCTATGTATTCCCAGTTATCAGTAAAACAGATTTACAAACTGCATTTGCTGAGAAAAATCCAAAAAACAGATTAGGAGGGCAGATCTGGAAATTGAAATACTGGAGCACAAGTTAGAGGTGGTGATGGTCACAGGTGAATTATGTTAACTACTGGAACATGAACTGAACTATCTTTTATTTGTAGGAAATAAAGAAGAGCAAATGAAATGTGTATCATGTCTTTATTTGCTGTGGTGGTGATGATGGTGACTTAAACTCTAAAGTGATTATTGCATACGGTGTCTCTGACTGCTCTGCTGTCCTGGATAGCTGCAGGTGGATGGGCTCATCATCTGGGTCTTCAGTTTGTAGGGCAGGGTGTTGCTCTCCTCTAATAGTGGTAATATTATGAAGAACAACACATGCCACAGTAATATCACAGGCCCTCTCAGGGGTC
>NC_067114.1:49140-82030 GCF_021347895.1 Acanthochromis polyacanthus | reverse complement strand
AACCTCTCAGCTTCACACGGCCTTTTCTCCAATCCAAATTTTAACCAGGTCTGATCTTCCTGTCTCTGCCTTTCAAAATAAAAGCACAGCACAATTTCAAAATAAAAGCCTGCAACAGACCAAAAAATGCCAGTTAAACCTCTCAGCTTCACACAGCCTTTACAACACAGCCTTTAGAGCAGGGGTGTCAAACTCAGTTCCAACACACCTGATTCAAATGATCAGGCTCATTATCAGGCTTCTGCTGAGCTTCATGACAGCTAATGATTTGAATCAGGTGTGTTGTAAGAAGGAAACATCTGGAACACAGAAGATAGTGGTCCTCCAGGAACTGAGTTTGACACCCCTGCTTTACAGTAACTCCAATCCAAATTTTGACCGGGTGAGATCTTCCCATCTCTGCCTTTCAAAATAAAAGCACAGCACAATTTCAAAATAAAAGCTTGCGATAAACCAGAAAACGCCAGTTCAACCTCTCAACTTCACACAGCCTTGCGAGTAACTCCAATCCAAATTTTGACCAGGAAAACGCCGAAATACGCCTCTCCGGACATGCACACATGCCGAGCCCCTCCCACGATTTCCGCGTGCGGGAATTGTCTAGTATTTCCATTACTACCCCAATATCATTTTTCTTCACGTTTCCGCCGATTTTCGGTCGCTAACTCGTCCTAGGCTTTGAGAAAACTAAAGCAAATTATACATCAAAACGTGCGGCTTCTTCGGGAATCGTGTGCTATGACTTTCTAAGAAATTCGTCATTTTTCGCAGAATTATTCGCAAAAAACTACGACGAAAGTCCCATAGGAAATGAATGGGGAATGAAAAAATCGGCTTGAAAAATCCACTGTTTTCCAAACGCCAACTGCTTCGCCATACATTCACCTAGAAACTTCATTTAACCATCAAAACGCAGTGATTTTTCGTGTCTTCGCAGGAATGTATTCTATGTCAGGCTGAGATTTACAGTTTTTGATCAGTGAGTCCTCAAAAAAAGTGAAAATTCTCAAAATCTGCTCTGGTTAGAGTGCGGCATGTCAGTTGGTAGAGTGGAGGAGAGGAGAGAAATCCGCCTGAAAATTTCCCAATCGCATCGCCCTCACGACCAAACCATAAAAGTTAGGGGAATGAAATTTGGTCAGGTCGTAAACAATTTTCCTGGGATTCAAATGAATCCAAGTTTGAAGACCTACCTCTTTCTGAAGTGAAATGGCAGGCAGCAGTTTAGACCAAAGTCGCACCGTTCTCTCCATAAGAACCAATGTAAACTGAATCATCTGCCTCATGGAGGGACAGTGTTTTTTAAATCGCTGTAACTCGGTCATTTCTCACAATATTTGGAAAATAATTACATTTATGGAAAGCCACGGCCTTCCTCTCGCTCACGGTCATTTCGGTTTTCAGCGAGCATTCACGGTTAGCCCACAATTAGCGCCAGAACGAGACGTTGCGCGCTGCTGCTGAGAAGCACTTTTCTGCTGTCTGTGGCAGGCACCGTTGCTATGGGGGCCCATAGCAACCGCCCTTACACACGCGCAGGCATGTTCGCACGCACACACACAGACTCATTGGAGTGCCACACCCACCTTCACACCCAATACCTGCACAAGAGCTGCATCTCAGCCTGAAAATCAGTTCAACCTCTCAGCTTCACACAGCCTTTACAGTAACTCCAATCCAAATGTTGACGAGGTGAGATCTTCCTGTCTTTCCCTTTCAAATAAAGCACAGCACAATTTCAGAATAAAAGCCTGTGACATACTAGAAACGCCAGTTAAACCTCTCAGCTTCACTCAGCCTTTTGAGTAACTCCAATCCAAATATCGACCAGCTGGGATCTTCCTGTCTTTGCCTTTTAAAATAAAAGCACAGCACAATTTCAAAATAAAAGCCTGTAACACACTGGAAACTCCAGTTAAAACCGCTCAGCTTCACACAGCCTTCACAGTAACTCCAATTAAAATGTTGACCAGTGAGATCTTCCTGTCTTTGCCTTTCAAAATAAAAGCACAGAACAATTTCAAAATAAAAGCCTGCGACGGACTGGAAACGCCAGTTAAACCTCTCAGCTCATACAGCCTTCACAGTAACTCCATCTAAATTTTGACCAGGTGAGATCTTCCTGTCTCTGCCTTTCAAAATAAAAGCACAACACAATTTGCCAGGTAAACTTCTCAGTTTCACACAGCCGTTACAGTAACTCCAATCCAAATTTTGACCAGGTGAGATCTTCCTGTCTCTTCCTTTCAAAATAAAAGCACAGCAAAATTTCAAAATAAAAGCCTGCATGAACTTCAAATGCCAGTTAAACCTCTCAGCTTCATACAGCCTGTACAGTAACTCCAATCCAAATTTTGACTTGGTGAGATCTTCCTGTCTCTGCCTTTCAAAATAAAAGCACAGCACAATTTCAAAATAAAAGCCTGCAATGGACTGGAAAACGCCGAAATACGCCTCTCCGGACATGCACACATCCCGAGCCCCTCCCACGATTTCCGCACCAGCGGGAATTGTCTAGTTAGGGGCTCGGGCTTCGACACGAGCCACTCTCCTCTCCATTGCAAAGCAATGGGAGGAGAGTGGCTCGTGGCGAAGCCACGAGCCACTATTGTTCTCCTGCTGCGTTTATTATTAGGGGCTCGGGCTTCGACACGAGCCACTCTCCTCTCCATTGCAAAGCAATGGGAGGAGAGTGGCTCGTGGCGAAGCCACGAGCCACTATTGTTCTCCTGCTGCGTTTATTATTATATTTTCTTCACGTTTCCGCCATTTTTCGGTCGCTAACTCGTCCTAGGGCTTTGAGAAAATCAAAACAAATTATATATCAAAACGTGCGGCTTCATCGGGAATCCCGGGCTATGACTTTCTAAGACATTCGTCATTTTTTCGCAGAATTATTCGCAAAAAACTGCCAAAAAAGTCCCATAGGAAATGAATGGGGACCGAAAAAAATCGGCTCAAAAAATCCCCTTTTTTCCAAAAGCCACTGCTTCGCCATACGTTCACCTAGAAACTTCATTTAACCATCAAAACGCAGTAATTTTTCTTGTCTCCGCAGGAATGTATTTTATGTCAGGCTGAGATTTACAGTTTTTGATCAGTGAGTCCTCAAAAAAGTGAAAATTCTCAAAATCTGCTCTGGTTAGAGTGCGGCATGTCAGTTGGTAGAGTGGAGGAGAGTTGAAAAATCCGCCTGAAAATTTCCCGATCGCATCGCCCTCACGACCAAACGATAAGAGTTAGGAAATGAAATTTGGTCAGATTGTAGACAATTTTCCTGGGATTCAAATGAATCCAAGTTTGAAGATCTAGCTCTTTCTGAAGTGAAATGGCAGGCAGCAGTTTAGACCAAAGTTGCACCGTTCTCTCCATAGGAACCAATGTAAACTGAATCATCTGCCTCACGGAGGGACAGTGTTTTTTAAATCGCTGTAACTCGGTCATTTCTCACAATATTTGGAAAATAATTACATTTATGGAAAGCCACAGCCTTCCTCTCGCTCACGGTCATTTTAGTTTTCAGCTACCATTCACGGTTAGCCCACAATTAGCGCCAGAACGAGACGTTGCGCGCTGCTGCTGAGAAGCAGTTTTTTGCTGTCTGTGGCAGGCACCGTTGCTATGGGGGCCCATAGCAACCGCCCTTACACACGCGCAGGCATGGTCGCACGCACACACACAGACTCATTGGACTGCCACACCCACCTTCACACCCAATACCTCCACAGGAGCTGCATTTCAGCCTGAAAATCAGTTAAACCTCTCAGCTTCACACAGCCTTTACAGCAGGGGTGTCAAACTCAGTTCCAACACACCTGATTCAAATGATCAGGCTCATTATCAGGCTTTTGCTGAGCTTAATGATAGTGTATCATTTGAATCAGGTGTGTTGTAAGAAGGAAACATCTAAAACATAGAGGATAGTGGTCCTCCAGAAACTGAGTTTGACACCCCTGCTTTAGAGTAACTCCAATCCAAATGTTGACCAGGTGAGATCTTCCTGTCTTTCCCTTTCAAAATAAAAGCACAGCACAATTTCAAAATAAAAGCCTGCGATGGGCCTGAAAACACCAGTTAAACCTCTCAGCTTCACACAGCCTTTAGAGCAGGGGTGTCAAACTCAGTTCCAACACACCTGATTCAAATGATCAGGCTCGTTATCAGGCTTCTGCTGAGCTTGATGATGAGCTGCTTATTTGAATCAGGTGTGTTGTAAGAAGGAAACATCTAGAACATAGAGGATAGTGGACCTCCAGGAACTGACTTTGACACACCTGCTTTAGAGAAACTCCAATCCAAATGTTGACCAGGTGAGATCTTCCTGTCTTTCCCTTTCAAAATAAAAGCACAGCACAATTTCAAAATAAAAGCCTGCGATGGACGGACTGGAAAACGCCAGTTAATCCTCTCAGCTTCACACAGCCTTTACAGTAACTCCAATCCAAATTTTGACCAGGTGAGATCTTGCTGTCTCTTGCTTTCAAAATAAAAGCACGGAACAACTTCAAAATAAATGCCTGTTATGGGCTGGAAAACGCGGAAATACGCCTCTCCGGACATGCACACATCCCGAGCCCCTCCCACGATTTCCGCGAGCGGGAATTGTCTAGTTATATTTTCTTCACGTTTCCGCCGTTTTTCGGTCGCTAACTCGTCCTAGGGCTTTGAGAAAATCAAAACAAATTATATATCAAAACGTGCGGCTTCATCGGGAATCCCGGGCTATGACTTTTCTAAGACATTCGTCATTTTTTCGCAGAATTATTCGCAAAAAACTGCCAAAAAAGTCCCATAGGAAATGAATGGGGACCGAAAAAATCGGCTCAAAAATCCCCTTTTTTCCAAACGCCACTGCTTCGCCATACGTTCACCTAGAAACTTCATTTAACCATCAAAACGCAGTAATTTTTCTTGTCTCCGCAGGAATGTATTTTCTGTCAGGCTGAGATTTACAGTTTTTGATCAGTGAGTCCTCAAAAAAGTGAAAATTTTCAAAATCTGCTCTGTTTAGAGTGCGGCATGTCAGTTGGTAGAGTGGAGGAGAGGTGAAAAATTCGCCTGAAAATTTCACGATCGCATCGCCCTCACGACCAAACTATAAATGTTAGGGGAATGAAATTTGGTCAGATTGTAAACAATTTTCCTGGGATTCAAATGAATCCAAGTTTGAAGACCTAGCTCTTTCTGACGTGAAATGGCAGGCAGCAGTTTAGACCAAAGTCGCACCGTTCTCTCCATAAGAACCAATGTAAACTGAATCATCTGCCTCATGGAGGGACAGTGTTTTTTAAATCGCTGTAACTCGGTCATTTCTCACAAGATTTGGAAAATAATTACATTTATGGAAAGCCACAGCCTTCCTCTCGCTCACGGTCATTTTAGTTTTCAGCTACCATTAACGGTTCGCCCACAATTAGCGCCAGAACGAGATGTTGCGCGCTGCTGCTGAGAAGCACTTTTTTGCTGTCTGTGGCAGGCACCGTTGCTATGGGGGCCCATAGCAACCGCTCTTACACACGCGCAGGCATGGTCGCACGCACACACACAGACTCATTGGTGTGCCACACCCACCTTCACACCCAATACCTCCACAGGAGCTGCATTTCAGCCTGAAAACCTCTCAGCTTCACACAGCCTTTACAGCAGGGGTGTCAAACTCACTTCCAACACACCTGATTCAAATGATCAGGCTCGTTATCAGGCTTTTGCTGAGCTTAATGATAGTGTATCATTTGAATCAGGTGTGTTGTAAGAAGGAAACATCTAAAACATAGAGGATAGTGGTCCTCCAGAAACTGAGTTTGACACCCCTGCTTTAGAGTAACTCCAATCCAAATGTTGACCAGGTGAGATCTTCCTGTCTTTCCCTTTCAAAATAAAAGCACAGCACAATTTCAAAATAAAAGCCTGCGATGGGCCTGAAAACACCAGTTAAACCTCTCAGCTTCACACAGCCTTTAGAGCAGGGGTGTCAAACTCAGTTCCAACACACCTGATTCAAATGATCAGGCTCGTTATCAGGCTTCTGCTGAGCTTGATGATGAGCTGCTTATTTGAATCAGGTGTGTTGTAAGAAGGAAACATCTAGAACATAGAGGATAGTGGACCTCCAGGAACTGACTTTGACACACCTGCTTTAGAGTAACTCCAATCCAAATGTTGACCAGGTGAGATCTTCCTGTCTTTGCCTTTCAAAATAAAAGCACAGCACAATTTCAAAATAAAAGCCTTCGACGGACTGAAAGCGCCAGTTAAACCTCTCAGCTTCACACAGCCTTTTGAGTAACTCCAATCTAAATTTTGACCAGGTGACATCTTCCTGTCTCTGCCGTTCAAAATAAAAGCACAGCACAATGTCAAAATAAAAGCCTGCAAGGTACTGGAAATGCCTGTTAAACCTCTCAGCTTCACACAGCCTTTACAGTAACTTAAATCCAAATGTTCACCAGGTGAGATCTTCCCATCTCTTCCTTTCAAAATAAAAGCACAGCACAATTTCAAAATAAAAGCCTGCGATGGACGGACTGGAAAACGCCAGTTAATCCTCTCAGCTTCACACAGCCTTTACAGTAACTCCAATCCAAATTTTGACCAGGTGAGATCTTGCTGTCTCTTGCTTTCAAAATAAAAGCACGGAACAACTTCAAAATAAATGCCTGTTATGGGCTGGAAAACGCGGAAATACGCCTCTCCGGACATGCACACATCCCGAGCCCCTCCCACGATTTCCGCACCAGCGGGAATTGTCTAGTTAAACTTCTTAACGTTTCCGCCGTTTTTCGGTCGCTAACTCGTCCTAGGGCTTTGAGAAAACCAAAGCAAATTATATATCAAAACGTGCGGCTTCATCGGGAATCCCGGGCTATGACTTTTCTAAGAAATTCCTCATTTTTTCGCAGAATTATTCGCAAAAAACTGCGAAAAAAGTCCCATAGGAAATGAATGGGGAGTGAAAAAAATCGGCTCAAAAAATCCACTTTTTTCCAAACGCCACTGCTTCGCCATACGTTCACCTAGAAACTTCATTTAACCATCAAAATGCAGTGATTTTTCTTGTCTCCGCAGGAATGTAGTTTATGTCAGGCTGAGATTTACAGTTTTTGATCAATGAGTCCTCAAAAAGTGAAAATTCTCAAAATCTGCTCTGGTTAGAGTGCGGCATGTCAGTTGGTAGAGTGGAGGAGAGGAGAAAAATCCGCCTGAAAATTTCCCGATCGCATCGCCCTCACGACCAAACCATAAATGGTAGGGGAATGAAATTCGGTCAGATTGTAGACAAATTTCCTGGGATTCAAATGAATCCAAGTTTGAAGACCTCGCTCTTTCTGAAGTGAAATGGCAGGCAGCAGTTTAGACAAAAGTCGCACCGTTCTCTCCATAAGAACCAATGTAAACTGAATCATCTGCCTCATGGAGGGACAGTGTTTTTTAAATCGCTGTAACTCGGTCATTTCTCAGAATATTTGGAAAATAATTACATTTATGGAAAGCCACAGCCCTCCTCTCGCTCACGGTCATTTCGGTTTTCACCAAGCATTCACGGTTAGCCCACAATTAGCGCCAGAACGAGACGTTGCGCGCTGCTGCTGAGAAGCACTTTTCTGCTGTCTGTGGCAGGCACCGTTGCTATGGGGCCCATAGCAACCGCCCTTACACACGCGCAGGCATGCTCCCACGCACACACACAGACTCATTGGAGTGCCACACCCACCTTCACACCCAATACCTCCACAGGAGCTGCATTTCAGCCTGAAAATCACTGAAACCTCTCAGCTTCACACAGCCTTTAGAGCAGGGGTGTCAAACTCAGTTCCAACACACCTGATTCAAATGATCAGGCTCGTTATCAGGCTTCTGCTGTGCTTGATGATGAGGTCATTATTTGAAACAGGTGTGTTGGAAGAGGGAAACATGTAAAACACAGAGGATAGTGGTGCTCCAGGAACTGAGTTTGACACCCCTGCTTTAGAGTAACTTCAATCCAAATGTTGACCAGGTGAGATCTTCCTGTCTTTCCCTTTCAAAATAAAAGCACAGCACGATTTCAAAATAAAAGCCTTCGACGGACTGGAAATGCCAGTTAAACCTCTCAGCTTCACACAGCCTTCTGAATAACTCCAATCTAAATTTTGACCTGGGGACATCTTCATGTCTCTGCCTTTCAAAATAAAAGCACAGCACAATGTCAAAATAAAAGCCTGCAACAGACCAAAAAATGCCAGTTAAACCTCTCAGCTTCACACAGCCTTTAGAGTAACTCCAATCCAAATTTTGACCAGGTGAGATCTTCAGGTCTTTGCCTTTCAAAATTACTTTACAGCACAATTTGCCAGTTAAACCTCTCAGCTTCACACAGCCTTTTGAGTAACTCCAATCCAAATTTTGACCAGGTGAGATCTTCTTGTCTCTGCCTTTCAAAATAAAAGCACAGCACAATTTCAAAATAAAAGCCTGCGACAGACTGGAAACACCAGTTAAACCTCTCAGCTTCACACAGCCTTTACAGTAACTGCAATTGAAATTTTGACCAGGTGAGATCTTCTTGTCTTTGCCTTTCAAAATGAAAGCACAGCACAATTTCTAAATAAAAGCCTGCGACAGACTGGAAACGCCAGTTAAACCTCTCACCTTCACACAGCCTTTAGAGTAAATATGCCTATCCCATGCTGCTCTGGACATGCACACATCCCGAGCCCCTCCCACGATTTCCGCGAGCGGGAATTGTCTAGTTAGGGGCTCGGGCTTCGACACGAGCCACTCTCCTCTCCATTGCAAAGCAATGGGAGGAGAGTGGCTCGTGGCGAAGCCACGAGCCACTATTTAGGGGCTCGGGCTTCGGCACGAGCCACTCTCCTCTCCATTGCAAAGCAATGGGAGGAGAGTGGCTCGTGGCGAAGCCACGAGCCACTATTGTTCTCCTGCTGCGTTTATTATTAGGGGCTCGGGCTTCGACACGAGCCACTCTCCTCTCCATTGCAAAGCAATGGGAGGAGAGTGGCTCGTGGCGAAGCCACGAGCCACTATTGTTCTCCTGTTGGCGTTTATTATTATTCACGTTTCCGCCGTTTTTCGGTCACTAACTCGTCCTAGGGCTTTGAGAAAACCAAAGTAAATTATATATCAAAACGTGCGGCTTCATCGGGAATAGTGTGCTATGACTTTTCTAAGAAATTCGTCATTTTTTCGCAGAATTATTCGCAAAAAACTGCAAAAAAAGTCCCATAGAAAATGAATGGGGAGCGAAAAAAATCGGCTCAAAAAATCCACTATTTTCAAAACGCCACTCCTTCGCCATACGTTCACCTAGAAACTTCATTTAACCATCAAAACGCAGTGATTTTTCTTGTCTCCGCAGGAATGTAGTTTATGTCAGGCTGAGATTTACAGTTTTTGATCAGTGAGTCCTCAAAAAAGTGAAAATTCTCAAAATCTGCTCTGGTTAGAGTGCGGCATGTCAGTTGGTAGAGTGGAGGAGAGGTCAAAAATCCGCCTGAAAATTTGCCGATCGCATCGCCCTCACGACCAAACGATAAATGTCAGGGGAATGAAATTTGGTCAGATTGTAGACAAATTTCCTGGGGTTCAAATGAATCCAAGTTTGAAGACCTAGCTCTTTCTGAAGTGAAATGGCAGGCAGCAGTTTAGACCAAAGTCGCACCGTTCTCTCCATAGGAACCAATGTAAACTGAATCATCTGGCTCATGGAGGGACAGTGTTTTTTAAATCGCTGTAACTCGGTCATTTCTCACAATATTTGGAAAATAATTACATTTCTGGTTAGCCACAGCCTTCCTCTCGCTCACGGTCATTTTACTTTTCAGCTAGCACTCACGGTTAGCCCACAGTTAGCGCCAGAACGAGACGTTGCGCGCTGCTGCTGAGAAGCACTTTTCTGCTGTCTGTGGCAGGCACCGTTGCTATGGGGGCCCATAGCAACCGCCCTTACACACGCGCAGGCATGGTCGCACGCACACACACAGACTTATTGGAGTGCCACACCCACCTTCACACCCAATACCTCCACAGGAGCTGCATTTCTGCCTGAAAATCAGTTAAACCTCTCAGCTTCACACAGCCTTTACAGCAGGGGTGTCAAACTCAGTTCCAACACACCTGATTCAAATGATCAGGCTCGTTATCAGGCTTCTGCTGCGCTTGATGATGAGGTGATTATTTGAATCAGGTGTGTTGGAAGAGGGAAACATCTAAAACATAGAGGATAGTGGACCTCCAGGAACTGAGTTTGACACCCCTGCTTTAGACTAACTCCAATCCAAATTTTGACCAGGTGAGATCTTCCTGTCTCTGCCTTTCAAAATAAAAGCACAGCACAATTTCAAAATAAAAGCCTGCAACGGACTGGAAACGCCAGTTAAACTTCTCAACTTCACAGAGCCTTTACAGTAACTCCAATCCAAATGTTGACCAGGTGAGATCTTCCTGTCTCTTCCTTTCAAAATAAAAGCACAGCACAATTTCAAAATAAAAGCATGCGACAGGCTGGAAACGCCAGTTCAACCTCTCAGCTTCACACAGCCTTTGGAGTCACTCCAATCCAAATTTTGACCAGGTCTGATCTTCCTGTCTCTTTCTCTCAAAATAAAAGCACAGCACAATTTGCCTGTTAGACTTGTCAGCTTCACACAGCCTTTACAGGAACTCCAGTCCAAATTTTGACCAGGTGAGATCTTCCTGTCTCTGCCTTTCAAAATAAAAGTACAGCACAATTTGCCAGTTAAACCTCTCACCTTCATACAGCCTTTTCAGTAACTCCAATTCAAATTTTGACCAGGTGAGATCCGGACATGCACACATCCCGAGCCCCTCCCACGATTTCCGCGAGCGGGAATTGTCTAGTTAGGGGCTCGGGCTTCGACACGAGCCACTCTCCTCTCCATTGCAAAGCAATGGGAGGAGAGTGGCTCGTGGCGAAGCCACGAGCCACTATTGTTCTCCTGTGGCGTTTATTATTCTCTTTTATCTTTTATTCTTCACGTTTCCGCCGTTTTTCGGTCGCTAACTCGTCCTAGGCCTTTGAGAAAACCAAAGCAAATTATATATCAAAACGTGCGGCTTCTTCGGGAGTCGCGGGCTATGACTTTTCTAAGAAATTCGTCATTTTTTCGCAGAATTATTCGCAAAAAACTGTGAAAAAAGTGCCATAGAAATGAATGGGGACTGAAAAAAATCGGCTTGAAAAATCCACTGTTTTCCAAACGCCACTCCTTCGCCATACATTCACCTAGAAACTTCATTTAACCATCAAAACGCAGTGATTTTTCTCTTCTCCGCAGGAATGTATTTTATGTCAGGCTGAGATTTACAGTTTTTGATCAGTGAGTCCTCAAAAAAGTGAAAATTCCCAAAATCTGCTCTGTTTAGAGTGCGGCATGTCAGTTGGTAGAGTGGAGGAGAGGTGAAAAATTCGCCTGAAAATTTCAGGAACGAATCGCCGTCACGACCAAACGATAAATGTTAGGGGAATGAAATTTGGTCAGATTGTAGACAATTTTCCTGGGATTCAAATGAATCCAAGTTTGAAGACCTAGCTCTTTCTGAAGGGAAATGGCAGGCAGCAGTTTAGACCAAAGTCGCACCGTTCTCCCCATTAGAACCAATGTAAACTGAATCATCTGGCTCATGGAGGGACAGTGTTTTTTAAATCGCTGTAACTCGGTCATTTCTCACAATATTTGGAAAATAATCATATGTATGAATAGCCACAGCCTTCCTCTCGCTCACGGTCATTTTACTTTTCAGCTAGCACTCACGGTTAGCCCACAATTAGCGCCAGAACGGGAGGTTGCACGCTGCTGCTGAGAAGCACTTTTCTGCTGTCTGTGGCAGGCACCGTTGCTATGGGGCCCATAGCAACCGCCCTTACACACGCGCAGGCATGCTCCCACGCACACACACAGACTCATTGGTGTGCCACACCCACCTTCACACCCAATACCTCCACAGGAGCTGCATTTCAGCCTGAAAATCAGTTCAACCTCTCAGCTTCACACAGCCTTTAGAGCAGGGGTGTCAAACTCAGTTCCAACACACCTGATTCAAATGATCAGGCTCGTTATCAGGCTTCTGCTGAGCTTCATGATAGCTAATCATTTGAATCAGGTGTGTTGTAAGAAGGAAACATCAAAAACATAGAGGATCGTGGTCCTCCAGGAACTGAATTTGACACCTCTGCTTGAGAGTAATTCCAATCCAAATTTTGACCAGGTGAGATCTTCCTTTCTCGGCCTTTCAAAATAAAAGCACAGCACAATTTCAAAATAAAAGCCTGCGACAGACGGAAAACGCCAGTTAAACCTCTCAGCTTCACACAGCCTTTACTCTAATCCAATTTTTGACCAGGTGAGATCTTCCTGTCTCTGCCTTTCAAACGAAAAGCACAGCAAAATTTCCAAATAAAAGCCTATGACAGACTGGAAAGCGCCAGTTAAACCTCTCAGCTTCACACAGCCTTTACAGTAACTCCAATCCAAATTTTGACCACGTGAGATCTTCCTGTCATTGTCTTTGAAAATAAAAGCACAGCACAATTTCAAAATAAAAGCCTGCGACAGGCTGGCAATGCCAGTTCAACCTCTCAGCTTCACACAGCCTTTAGAGTGACTCCAATCCAAATTTTGACCAGGTGAGATCTTCCTGTCTCTGCCTTTCAAAATTACTTTAAAGCACAATTTGCCAGTTAAACCTCTCAGCTTCACACAGCCTTTAGAGTAACTCCAATCGAAATTTTGACCAGGTCAGATCTTCCTGTCTCTGCCTTTCAAAATTACTTTAATGCACAATTTGCCAGTTAAACCTCTCAGCTTCACACAGCCTTTAGAGTAACTCCAATCGAAATTTTGACCAGGTGAGAACTTCTTGTCTCTGCATTTCAAAATAAAAGCACAGCACAATTTCAAAATAAAAGCCTGCGACGGACTGGAAACGCCACTTAAACCTCTCAGCTTCACACAGCCTTTTGAGTAATTCCAATTCAAATTTTGACCAGGTGAGATCTTCCTGTCTCTGCCTTTCAAAATAAAAGCACAGCACAATTTCAAAATAAAAGCCTGCAACAGACCAAAAAATGCCAGTTAAACCTCTCAGCTTCACATAGCCTTTAGAGTAACTCCAATTCAAATTTTGACCAGGTCAGATCTTCCTGTCTCTGCCTTTCAAAATAAAAGCACAGCACAATTTGCCAGTTAAACCTCTCAGCTTAACACAGCCTTTACAGTAACTCCAATCCAAATTTTGACCAGGTGAGATCTTCCTGTCTCTGCCTTTCAAAATAAAAGCACAGCACAATTTGCCAGTTAAACCTCTCACCTTCACACAGCCTTTTGAGTAACTCCAATTCAAATTTTGACCTGGTGAGATCCGGACATGCACACATCCCGAGCCCCTCCCACGATTTCCGCGAGCGGGAATTGTCTAGTTATATTTTCTTCACGTTTCCGCCGTTTTTCGGTCGCTAACTCGTCCTAGGGCTTTGAGAAAATCAAAACAAATTATATATCAAAACGTGCGGCTTCATCGGGAATCCCGGGCTATGACTTTTCTAAGACATTCGTTATTTTTTCGCAGAATTATACGCAAAAAACTGCGCAAAAAGTCCCATAGAAAATGAATGGGGAGTGAAAAAAATCGGCTCAAAAAATGCACTTTTTTCCAAACGCCACTGCTTCGCCATACGTTCACCTAGAAACTTCATTTAACCATCAAAACGCAGTAATTTTTCTTGTCTCCGCAGGAATGTATTTTCTGTCAGGCTGAGATTTACAGTTTTTGATCAGTGAGTCCTCAAAAAAGTGAAAATTTTCAAAATCTGCTCTGTTTAGAGTGCGGCATGTCAGTTGGTAGAGTGGAGGAGAGGTGAAAAATTCGCCTGAAAATTTCACGATCGCATCGCCCTCACGACCAAACTATAAATGTTAGGGGAATGAAATTTGGTCAGATTGTAAACAATTTTCCTGGGATTCAAATGAATCCAAGTTTGAAGACCTAGCTCTTTCTGACGTGAAATGGCAGGCAGCAGTTTAGACCAAAGTCGCACCGTTCTCTCCATAAGAACCAATGTAAACTGAATCATCTGCCTCATGGAGGGACAGTGTTTTTTAAATCGCTGTAACTCGGTCATTTCTCACAAGATTTGGAAAATAATTACATTTATGGAAAGCCACAGCCTTCCTCTCGCTCACGGTCATTTTAGTTTTCAGCTACCATTAACGGTTCGCCCACAATTAGCGCCAGAACGAGATGTTGCGCGCTGCTGCTGAGAAGCACTTTTTTGCTGTCTGTGGCAGGCACCGTTGCTATGGGGGCCCATAGCAACCGCTCTTACACACGCGCAGGCATGGTCGCACGCACACACACAGACTCATTGGTGTGCCACACCCACCTTCACACCCAATACCTCCACAGGAGCTGCATTTCAGCCTGAAAATCAGTTCAACCTCTCAGCTTCACACAGCCTTTACAGCAGGGGTGTCAAACTCACTTCCAACACACCTGATTCAAATGATCAGGCTCGTTATCAGGCTTCTGCTGAGCTTAATGATAGTGTATCATTTGAATCAGGTGTGTTGTAAGAAGGAAACATCTAGAACATAGAGGATAGTGGACCTCCAGGAACTGACTTTGACACACCTGCTTTAGAGTAACTCCAATCCAAATGTTGACCAGGTGAGATCTTCCTGTCTTTGCCTTTCAAAATAAAAGCACAGCACAATTTCAAAATAAAAGCCTTCGACGGACTGAAAGCGCCAGTTAAACCTCTCAGCTTCACACAGCCTTTTGAGTAACTCCAATCTAAATTTTGACCAGGTGACATCTTCCTGTCTCTGCCGTTCAAAATAAAAGCACAGCACAATGTCAAAATAAAAGCCTGCAAGGTACTGGAAATGCCTGTTAAACCTCTCAGCTTCACACAGCCTTTACAGTAACTTAAATCCAAATGTTCACCAGGTGAGATCTTCCCATCTCTTCCTTTCAAAATAAAAGCACAGCACAATTTCAAAATAAAAGCCTGCGATGGACGGACTGGAAAACGCCAGTTAATCCTCTCAGCTTCACACAGCCTTTACAGTAACTCCAATCCAAATTTTGACCAGGTGAGATCTTGCTGTCTCTTGCTTTCAAAATAAAAGCACGGAACAACTTCAAAATAAATGCCTGTTATGGGCTGGAAAACGCGGAAATACGCCTCTCCGGACATGCACACATCCCGAGCCCCTCCCACGATTTCCGCGAGCGGGAATTGTCTAGTGTTCTCCTGCTGCGTTTATTAGGGGCTCGGGCTTCGACACGAGCCACTCTCCTCTCCATTGCAAAGCAATGGGAGGAGAGTGGCTCGTGGCGAAGCCACGAGCCACTATTGTTCTCCTGTTGCGTTTATCGTCTTTTATTATTATCCACGTTTCCGCCGTTTTTCGGTCGCTAACTCGTCCTAGGGCTTTGAGAAAACCCAAACAAATTATATATCAAAACGTGCGGCTTCATCGGGAATAGTGTGCTATGACTTTTCTAAGACATTCGTCATTTTTTCGCAGAATTATTCGCAAAAAACTGCGCAAAAAGTCCCATAGAAAATGAATGGGAAGTGAAAAAAATCGGCTCAAAAAATCCACTGTTTTCCAAACGCCACTGCTTCGCCATACGTTCACCTAGAAACTTCATTTAACCATCAAAACGCAGTGATTTTTCTTGTCTTCGTAGGAATGTATTTTATGTCAGGCTGAGATTTACAGTTTTTGATCAGTGAGTCCTCAAAAAAGTGAAAATTCTCAAAATCTGCTCTGGTTAGAGTGCGGCATGTCAGTTGGTAGAGTGGAGGAGAGGTGAAAAATTCGCCTGAAAATTTCACGATCGCATCGCCCTAACGACCAAACGATAAATGTTAGGGGAATGAAATTTGGTCAGATTGTAGACAATTTTCCTGGGATTCAAATGAATCCAAGTTTGAAGACCTATCTCTTTCTGAAGGGAAATGGCAGGCAGCAGTTTAGACCAAAGTCGCATCGTTCTCCCCATTAGAACCAGTGTAAACTGAATCATCTGGCTCATGGAGGGACAGTGTTTTTTAAATCGCTGTAACTCGGTCATTTCTCACAATATTTGGAAAATAATTACATTTATGGTTTGCCACAGCCTTCCTCTCGCTCATGGTCATTTCGGTTTTCAGCTATCATTCACGGTTAGCCCACAATTAGCGCCAGAACGAGACGTTGCGCGCTGTTGCTGAGAAGCACTTTTCTGCTGTCTGTGGCAGGCACCGTTGCTATGGGGGCCCATAGCAACCGCCCTTACACACGCGCGAGCGGGACTCAGGCATAGTGTCACGCACACACACAGACTCATTGGAGTGCCACACCCACCTTCACACCCAATACCTCCACAGGAGCTGCATTTCAGCCTGAAAATCAGTTCAACCTCTCAGCTTCACACAGCCTTTAGAGCAGGGGTGTCAAACTCAGTTCCAACACACCTCATTCAAATGATCAGACTCGTTATCAGGCTTCTGCTGAGCTTCATGATAGCTAATCATTTGAATCAGGTGTGTTGTAAGAAGGAAACATCTAGAACACAGAGGATAGTGGTCCTCCAGGAAATGAGTTTGACACCCCTGCTTTAGAGTAACTCCTATCCAAATTTTGACCAGGTGAGATCTTCCTGTCTCTGCCTTTCAAAATAAAAGCACAGCACAATTTCTAAATAAAAGCCTGTGACAGACTGGAAATGCCAGTTAAACATCTCAGCTTCACACAGCCTTTATAGTAACTTCAATACAAATTTTGACCAGGTGAGATCTTCCTGTCTCTGCCTTTCAACATGACAGCACTGAAAAATTTCAAAATAAAAGACTGCAAAGAACCGGAAAACGCCAGTTTAACCTCTCGGTTTCACACAGCCTTTTGAGTAACTCCAATCCAAATTTTGACCAGGTGAGATCTTCCTGTCTCTGCCTTTCAAAATAAAAGCACAGCAAAATTTCAAAATAAAAGCCTACGACAGACTGGAAACACCAGTTAAACCTCTCAGCTTCACACAACCTTTAGAGTAACTCCAATCCAAATTTTGACCTTGACATCTTCCCTTCATGCAGTCAATAAGATCAGCACAGTGAAATTGGCGCACCCACTGTGCCTCTTTCACTTTCTCCTGTAATTTCAAAATTCATTTTTCATAAATAATTCTATAAAATGTGGGTCAATAGATCTTGGGTGGCTTTTCACCAGCCTTTAGCACCTCATTGTCTTCCCAGTCATGATTCTAAATAGATTGAACATTCCAAGATAAACATATCAAAAATACACTAAATGTTTATTGATATTGTCGGTGGTCTTCCAAATGTCCATTTTTTGTCAGTTTGTAAAGGATGCTGCTGATGCAAGCAGCAAGAGTTTCACAAGTTCATGGTGACAATAAGTGAAATTTGGAACAAGAAAACACTTAATATGTCTTCAAATATCATCTGTTATAATATGCATCTCTGTCTCTGTTCAACTGCGGGGATTTTTTTTGTTAAAGTCTAGATCTCAGTTAGTTCTGATATTATTTCTAGATAGCCCTTGGTCTCTGATCTGCAATGCCGATGTACAATTTATAATGTTAGTGTAACTGTTTATTATTGTGTGTCAGGCTTATGACCGGTGGTTCAAACTTTCTAATAACATCAAACAAAGGACAAACATGACAAATACTATGGTGTGCTTCCTAGTGAGACCATTCAGTGGGCCTTAAACCAAGGCTGCCTGTTAGGGTTATTGGTGACAACACTGTCCTTTGAAGAAGGTCTTAATTACATATACATGTAAAGTCACCATATTATATCACTCATTGTCTTGTTGTCACATGTTCTTACATCTGTGTCTTCATCATCTGTTCTTTTCCGCTTCAGTCAGAAAAGAGGTGAAAGACGGCCAGAAATCATGTCCTTTCCCTCCTTAGTGAAATGGGCAAACCTTCTCCCATGCCTCAAGAAACAAAAAATAAACTAAGAAAAATAGTTATAATGCTGAAACGGCCAGCTAGGGATACAATATAACAATATTTCTATCTAACAAAGAAATCTAATCTCTTTTGTTAGAGCTCTTTGATCTGAAAAAGGTTACATCAATCATACCCTTCCAGGATTAGGTTTTCCATAATAACAGAACACCACCATCTCCGCAGAACTGGCATGTCGTCCTTATAGGAAGAGCACATTCCACAAATCCACAATGATTAACTTCATGTACATGTATGTTGCTCTTACTTTAAATATCCACACTAGTTTGTCAAACTTGTGTGGATATTAATGATCAAATTATCAGTTCAACTTACAACAGTGAAGTCAAATGGAGCACCAAGAATGAGGTACCAGGCGTACTGTGTCAGAAACATTAAACAGGTTAAGGTACTGAAAATATGTTCAGCTAATTTGAAACTTCCATGTTTGAAAGCTTACCATTATCATAAAAATGCCACAGTCGTTTGCATGTGTCTGTCTTGGAAGCCCCTGCACCACGAAAGTAGAACAAATATCAAAATGTATCAAATACAATTTATTTTAAAAAAACATGGTATCATGATATTGCTTTGATGGGCCAAGTCAGTTTATATGGGGGTGTATATTAATATACAAAAGTTTTGAGCAAAATAGTTACAATATTCACTGCAGGCCACCCTCTTTTTGGGACAGAGCAACAGAGGACACTTGATTCCCATAAATGCAGTTGTATCTTCTGATGAAGTAATGCAATCTTGAAGACCGTTACCTCTACGTCTTTGCCTGTTTGTCAAATAAATGAATATTAATTGATCAAAATAATTGTCAAATACAATAAAATAAGTAAATAAAATATATTAAATGAATACAGAAATTAATAAAAATACTTGTAGTTAAAAATAATAATATAATAATGCTTAAAATAAGTAAATGAAAACAATGATAAACAAAATATAATTCAGGCAAACATTAAGTGAAAAATTCAAAAATAATTTAAAAATAAAAATACAAAATTTAATGTTTTCATTAGAAATGTCATTAAAATGACATAAAATAACAATAAAGCAAAACAAAATGAAAATTGTTTTAAAACATAAAAACAACAAAATATTCATGATAAAATGAAAAAGAATTCAATAAAAATCTGAAACACAAACATGTAAAACTGCAAAGAAAAATAAATCTAATGAATAAAACTGAAATATAAATGCTAAATATTAATTTCCATCATAAATACAATAACAAAATACATAAATAATTAAAATATATTAAAATGATAAAACAAATCCAAAATGCATATAACAGAAATGAAATAAAATAAAGCTGAAAATACAATAAGTTTTATAAAAATCACAATAGACAAAATGAAAGTAAGAAACAGTTAAAAAAGACAATAGTGCAAAATAAAAATCCTAATTACTTTTATAATTAAAAATAACTACAATAAAATATTCACAATAAAATAAAAAAATAGTAAAATTACAAAATCCAAAAGTCAAATATTAAATCACAAAAAATAAAATGAACAATGTAAAGACTAAAATTAAAGCAAAAAATATAAATGCTAAATATTAATTAAATATTTTTAAAAATGTAATTAAATAAAACAACAAAAAAAGGTAAAGTAAATAAAATGTATCAAAATAATAACATTAATAAATAAAAATACACTTAATTAAAATAATAGTAAAGTAAGTCTGAAAACAAAAGGTGAAGTTAAATGTGTTAGATCAGCCCCCAGGAGAGCAACGCCTGTTTATGGAAGTTTAATAATTGAATTGGTATTTTTGTCAATTTTAAAATTACATTTAAGTAAAAAAAGAATTCCTCCTATTTTTTTGAATACATAATTTGGTATTGCATTCCACATTTTAACATTTTCTCTTATGAGGCAACATAACCAATTAATTTTGAACATATTATTCGTATTATTAATAGATAGAGATAGATAGATAGATATTTTATTAATCTCCAAAGAGAAATTCACAGTTCCAGCAGCATGAAAGGTAAGAAGAAGAAAAACAAAACAAAACATGAGAGCATGCAAGTTATAAATAAGACTATGAAAAGCAAAGTTGTCATCCCTGGGCAGGCTTGAACCACCAACCTTTCAATTAACAGCCAAATGCATTAACTAATTGCACCACAGAAACCACATATAAACTTATTCATGTTATTAGTCATTAGTTAATTTCAACCTCTTCTGTTCACATATGGTTCTAATACTCTCTTTCTATGACTCTTTGGCTGTGTCCGAAATGGCATACTACCTTACTAAATACTACATACTCAATGAGTATATACTGTATACTATGTACTATAAGTATGATTAGAATGTCAACCGTTCACACTGTAGTATACTACTACGTTTCCCATAATGCATTTCAAACCTCCGACAAAAACCGGAAGTACGGCTATCTACTGACACACACACACTGCAGACAGAACCTTCTGGAATAAACGCCTCTCCCGAGGGGCACCCGGCAACAGCCTAGCAACACCAATCAGCGGTGGCATCGAGGCCCTGGTGCACGTTCATTGGCACTTCTTTCAGACAAAGCCGCTGGCCGCTGGCCGCCAACGCCCTTTCTTCGGTTCCATTCAGAGGTAAGGCTGCATACTTTTTCTCCTCCCTGCTAGCTTTAGCATAGGCTGATTTTGCACTATATCCAATTAAATATTATGCTCCAACTGAATCTAAATGCTCAGGGTAACAGTAGAAATGCATACTGAATGCTGAAGTGGAAAAACAAACGACAATATTTTTGGTATATTTCAATGTCTGCATTGGTCATGTTCAAGTTGCTATCATTAGCTTATTCAAAGGCTAGCTAGCCGTTAGCTAGATAGATAGCTTTTGGATAGCTAGATAGCTTTGTCTTTGTCTTTGTAAAATGTTGCTGCAACAGATAAAATAGCCTTTTCTGCCTCATAATGTTTGTTTGGAAAATAGCGTGGTTAAACCGGAGCTTTCATGCATTTTTCCAGTCTCTTGGTGAGGGAGTGTGAAGCGCCTTTCTCCCTCAACTTCTAGCTTTGTTCACTTGAGTTGCACAGTTCAGTTTGTGCTCTAAATGAATAGGGATGCTGACGGTCAGAGCAGAAAAATGTAAACTTGACGCTGATGTGTAGAAATGATGATTAAAGAAGATGTAGTAGTATTTGCTTTGGTCATGTTCAAGTTGCTATATGTGCTTTGGGACGTTTTAATTTGCATCTATGTAGAACGGTTGTCTTAGTAAAATGGTGCTGTGATATCTCTTCTACCTCACTGTTTTCTGTAAAATAGTGTGGTTAAACAGGAGCTTTGCTATAACTGTTTTAGTCTTGCAAATGGTGCTGTGTGCACTTTCACAGGAATTTTGATGTTTAAATTAATTAAGGTGCCAGTGCTTTGTTCCATCATGTTAGAATCAGTTCTATCAGTCATTTAGGACATCATGATGAGTATAATATCGTTTATTTAAGGCATGTTGCATGATTAAATGTTTCAGTGCTTCCATTCAGTAGGCGTCGTCTGATCTTTACCCTTGTTGTTTTAAAATCGTTGTTTCAGTTTCTGAGTCAGCAGTGACAGTAGATTTTTTCTCTGATAAAAAAAATACATTGCGACGACATTCGATGTGTTGCGTGTACATGTTTTCTGCTCATATTGGTGATAACTGTTTTATAGCAGTGGTTTCAGACAAGTGACAGTGTTTGTGTTTTTTCTTTTAAGATTTTCACTATGCTCTAAGTCTCTTAGTCTTGTAAAATGTACTTTATACTGCTAACTTATCTTCAGCTGGTGCGGTCACCATGGCGACCAGCTGCCAGGTTCACACAGGGGTGTCACTAGGTTTTAAGGACAGGGTAGGCTTAGCCCCATGAGAAATTGCTTTTCCACTTTTTGGACCGATTTAGATTTTTTTCAGAGATACTTTACTGTGTAAATGTTTTCGGCCACAGTGGCCATGACTTTTGCTCACAACACAATAATTCAGGGCTGCCAACTTGTGATCAGACCTCAGAGTAAGATTTGGTTCATGTGAGATGCTGATGGGGGGTCTGGGGGCCCTCCCCCAGAAAATTTTGAAAATGATTGATCCTATTTCCTGCATTCTGGTGTATTTTAATACCATTTTGTAAAAAATCTTATTATAGATACAACAGACATTCTGGGATATAAAATCACCGAGCTATTTATGTCATTATAAAACATAGTGATACTATTAATAAATTTATCACCGAAGCCAAGAATTTTTAGGGTCTGTATAATGAAAGAGTGTTCAATTCAATCAAATGCCTTGTAGAAATCTAGGAAAGCCTTCAGTGCGTTTCAGTTTATATAATCTGAGTAATCAATGAGATCTGATATTAGAACTAATGTGACTCTTTGCCATGAAGCCATTTTGATTTTCACTTATCTCTTCTAAATTATTTTTCAGTCGTTTAGCATAGACTTTTGCTCCGATTCTATAATCGATATTTAAAAATGAAACAGGTCTCCAGTTTTCTATTATTAAGGGATCTTTACCTGGCTTAGGAATCAAGGTTATCAGACCTTGCTTCATGGTTGTTGTCATTTCTTGTCTGCTAATGCATTCGTTATACATCAGTAAAAGATGTTCCTTAATCATATCCCAGAAGAAAAGGTAAAATTCGACTGTGACGCCATCACTTCCAGGTGATTTTCTCAATCTCATTGAATGTACAGCATCAGTGATTTCTGAACCCAGAATGTCAGCTTCACATGTCTCTTTAAAGCTCTCTGAATCAAGGGTGTAAAATTTTGTATGTGCTTCATAAATTTATCACATTTTGTTTGATTAAATTCAGATGTATACAGGTTGCTATAAAACAAGGTAATATAATTGGAGATGATATTTATGGAGTCACAGGAGTGCCAAATCAAAATATAAATAAATAAATAAATGTGGAAATATAAAGAGAAATAAATAAATGTGGAAATATAAGAGAAATGAATAAATAAATAGATGTGGAATATAAAGAGAAATAAATAAATAAATAAATAGATGTGGAAATATAAGAGAAATAAATAAATAAATAAATATGGAAATATAAAGAGAAATAAATAAATGTGGAAATATAAAGAGAAATAAATAAATAAATAAAAAGAAAAATTGTCTTTGCTTTTACCTTTCTGTTTTTCTATTTATTTATTTAATTATATCTTTATATTTCCACATTTTTTTTATCTATTTCTCTTTATATTTCCACATTTAATTATTTATTTATTTCTCTTTGTTTCCACATTTATTTATTTATTTCTATTTCTATTTCCACATTTATTATTTATTTATATTTTGATTTGGCACTCCTGTGACTCCATAGATATTAGGATCCAAGCATATTAGCTCATTTATATTAAGAGATGTAATATTATTTCCTTTTCTGTTTCTTTTCTCTAATGCAAAAAAGTAACTTGAGTTTTTCTCGCCTTCTTCTAACCACTTGGCTCTAGATCTGATGAAGGCGCCTTTCGCTAAGTTCACGTACATTCTGTCAAGCTCTTCTCTGAAGTTTGGGTTAGTGTGCTTAGGGCTTCTTCAGATAGATCATGTTTGGAACTTAATAACTGTAGCTGGTTTATTAGAAAATTCATTTTTTCATCTTTTAGTTTTTTTTTAAATTTCTTTACTACGTTTAATTGCAACTTCTCTCATTTTAAATTTGAAGTATTCCCATTTTTGAATTGGATTAATTTCTCTTTTACCGAATATATCCTTAGCAAGTAATTGTACCCCTTCTTTAAATTTTTATCATTTAATATATTAATGTTTAATTTCCAATAGCCTCTTATGTTAGAATTCTCTTTTGATCCTGTTCATCTTAAACTTATTAATTTATGATCAGACAGTGGAGTATGAGAAATATCTAAAACAAACTGTAAACTCTGTGATGAGATTAACCAAAGGTCAATTCTTGACTGTAAACTTCTGCTGGTGTTAGACCACGTGTAGTCTGTGACATTGGGGTTCATAAATCTCCACACATCTGTTAACAAAAGATGATCACTTATAAATGAGGTGGGTTTAAAGCCCAGTAATGATGCAGATCTTGGAGGATGTCTGTCCATGTAATCATCTGGAGCATCATTAAAGTCTCCTCCTATGATAATAGTAGAATCTTTGTATTTTTCCTTTAAATCGTCCAAAGCTGAAGAGAGTTCAGTAAACATGTCCTTTGCTTGCGATGCTTTGTTTGGTCCATAAACATTACAAATGATAGACATCAAATCATCCACCTTCAAAACTAAAATGATCCAGTGGCCTTCGTTTGAAGCTTTGGTTTCCAGAATATCACCATTAAATCTGTTTAAAAGTACTGCCACTCCAGCTGAATAATTGTATACAGGGAGTTATAGTAGCAGCAGCAGCAGCAGTACATGCATCTGCTGATGTGGGACTATTTCTGCCTTTTCAGCTTTTTAAAACACAGAAAATGTCAGTGCTTTGTTACATTATGTTACAATCAGTTCTATCAGTCAATTAGGACATCATGATGAGTATAATATTGTTTATTTAAGACATGTTGCATGAGGAAATGTTAACATACCATTAATTACCCTGTCATATTAATTCTCTGTGCTGTGTTAAAGACCAGTTCAGCTACTTCTGCTGCAGACATGTTGAGATTCTTCTTCTTTCTGAGAAAACATGCAGTAGTGCTTTAGTATTTAGTAGCCATTGTCTGGTCATTAGCCCTTTTGTGTTTTGAATTAGTTGTTTCAGTTTGAGTCAGCAGTGCAAGTAGATTTTTTTCCTCTAATGAAAAAATACATAGTGAGGACATTAGATGTGTCTTGTACATGCATGTTTTGCTGCTCATATTGGTGCTTACTGTTTCATAGCAGTGCTTTTAGATAACTGGGTGTTTTTGTTTTTTTTTCAGCAGCCTTTGGACGCCTTTTTGGAGAGCCTCTGGATTGCCCTTTGATATCCTTTGGTCAACCACCTTTGCAGCAACACCTCATATTACGATCCATTTATCCATACATACATTCCATCCATCCATCCATCCATCCATCCATACATACATACATACATCTGTTTTGTCTGCCTTGTTCTCTCTCTCTCTCTCTCTCTCTGTCTCTCTCTCTCCCTGTGTTTCTCTCTTGTGCTCTTGTGCTGTCTTCCAGGATGCCTCGGAAGGGGAGACGCTCCAGGCCCAGAAGCAGCGCTGGAGGAAGCCCGGACGCGTCACAGATGCCCACCCCTCCCATTGACGCACCCCACTGCTCACGCTCTCCCCAGTACAAGGTATGTTTACACCTGAACTGGACATGCTCACTTGTGCAATACAGAATGTGCTAAGTTGGACACGTTCATGGCATCCGCACGATGTTGAATTAAATAAGTGTATTATTTGCTACAGAAGGTTGGTTCCACCCTGCCAGCCGGACGGTTCTGGAAAGAGCGGCAGGCGCGTGCAAACTTTATTGCACGTAAGTACTCAGCTGTTTTATCATGAAATATCTTCACAAATCATATTTAGTGTACCACCAACAATTACCCGTTGAACACAGATTCTGCTGTTCTCATACAATAATAGAAAATGGTGATTGTTGTATGAGCTCTCTTTGTTTGAAATCCATTTTAAATCCTCTTTTGCTCTGTCTTCTTGTGAACAGGCCGTGGCACCGGTTACCGCCACAAGGTTAAAAAATGGCCAACTTCACCCTTTACTGGGCGCGACCACAAGTTGGTCATTCCTCCTGAGCTCCCTGGAAAGAAGGTATAATTATTAATTGTTGCTGTTCATTTTCCTAATAAGTTCTTTTGACTTTCATACTAAAACTATGGTATTTCTTTTGCAGTTCATTCTTCTTGTCGGGGACTCCCATCTACGTGCTCTTGTAGATGGCTTTATTCGGATGCCAGAGTCTCGGCTGAGCTTTGGCTTCCTGTCGACTCCGGGGGCCTCTGCTGCGGAAATTCGCACTGAGGTTCTGCATGCTGCAGTTCCTCGTGCGCCTGATGCCGTCTGCGTCATGGCCCCTGGCAACAACCTGGCCAGCACCACTGTGGAGAGGGCAGGGGTGGATTTTGCCAATCTCCTCACCACTTGTGGCAACCGCTGGTCCAAGGTTTTTGTGGTCGACTTTCCTCCCCGCCTGGTCGTTGACGTCCAACACCAGGACCTGCTTCGGCAGGAATACAGACGTGTGGCTGCTCGTATGGGTAAGAGGAAAAAGATTTTTCATCCATTCCATTCACTGAATGAACAAACTAGAAAGACGTGACCTACATTTTAACAATTCTCAAGTATCATGGACATTTTGGTACAATGATGACTTTTTTTTCAATTGTTTTTCAAGGTGTGAAGTTCTTCAATGCTGCGGAGCACTTCCCCCTGAGCAATTTGGTGCTGTGGAGCAAGGATGGTGTAAGTGTAGTATGTTGTGAAAAACAGTTGTTGATTGGACAAGTTTGGTTCACGCAGATGTTCACTGACATTAAAACTGTTTATGTGTGGGTTTTTTTTATTTCTTATTTATGCAGGTCCATCTGAGTGATCGTGAGGGGATGGGGATCCTCGTCCAGTTGTTCTGGTCCGCTGCCAACGAGCAACTGGGGACACCACTTCCTTCGCCCCGGATCCCTCCTCAGCCTCCAATTCGAAAGCTACACCCGAATTGGTTGTGAGAGAGAGATCCCCTGCTCCACCCAGCCCGAAACCCCGTGAGCGGAGGAAAATGGGTCAGGGCGGCAAGGTAATTGATAAAATTGCTTTATGTTTTTTAGACTTTTTTTTTAGACAACTGTGACATCATGTATTGTGATAATAATGGTAATAATATGTGTACTGTGGTTAAAAAAAATACATACAGTACATACAATACAGTTATAATTTACTGTGACGCTTTCTGTGATTGCAGACGAGCCATCCTCGGGAACCTCCCCGGTCCAGAGGTTCACCAAAGCCCAGGATGGCTCAACAGCAGGTTTGTGATTCTTCAGATATTTCTTTTGGATGAATATTGGTTGTTTTTTGACAGGACAAACTGTAATTAGTAGTGTCTGCTTTGTGTTTTACAGGTGGAGGAGAGCTTTCTTCCGCTGAACCCCGTCTGGTTCAGCAGCACAGCCCTAAGTGCCATGGAGAAAGTGTCTCCCTCCAATATGTCTTGCCTGGCGGACTTCAAGGCTTCTCCTAAGCCAAAGAAGGTAAGTTGATTGATCAAAATTTATCTCCCGCAGAAGGATTGTATGAATGCTCGAACATATAATTCCTGACAGTTAATTCTGCACGTTTTTTTTAGTGTCATCTGCAATTAAGTACAACTAGTTCATAACAAACAGCCACAAATAATAACAGACTTGAATCAGCTACACAGAAATGTAGTTGTAAATTGTTTGATAGCTGTTCAACTCGATTTAATTGGTATCTCATTTGGTTGGCACAGGTGGCGTCCCCTGCAGTTCTGCGCAGCTGCCCGCGGAACACTACTCTTCCTTCTGCTTCTTCTCCAGTGAACAAGGTACATTACTTTCCGACACAACTGTCACACACTGCACATTTGGAGCTCTTTCAATTGCGCATGCACAGTGTCACAACAAGGCGAGTAGACTGTGCTCATTGTCTGAAATGCTGTGATTTGTCAGGAGCCTGGAACGCCTCCAGCTCTGCGTTCCTGGAGATCAGAGGAGGACGCCTCTTCAGGCTTGACCACTGCAACTCAGGCGGTAAGTTGTCTTTCCTTTGGGTTTGGATTTTGATTGAAAACATTAATCAACTTCACAGTTAGTTTGTTTGGTGCTAAAGAGAGGGCAGTAACAACACTTGTGTTTTCTGGGATGCATTTTTTTAAAACTTCAGTAATAATGTTTAATTGATGTTTCTGATGGTGCAGGTGGTTGCTTGGGCAGCAGTGAGACGGCCCAGGACCCCGGACGGGCACCCCCCCCACTGCCCAACTGCAGTGCATGATGTAAGCTTCCTCTGACCACATGCTGACTCCATTCCACAGGCATCTACATTGTCCACACTGACACTTGCTATGTTTTTTTTCTCATCTGTCATCAGCTGTTTGACTCACCCCCGGCCAGATTGTCCTGCAGTTGGGGCAAGACAGAAACCCTCTCTGTTCTCCCATTGCAAAGGTAAGGATTAGTCCTCTTCTCATCAATATGTATCATCTGACTGAAAATCATCGTCATTTCACTGAAGTTTTGTTGTTCTGTGTTTAGATGGCCAAGATGATGACCCCCTCACCGGATGGACAGCCCCGGACAGCTGATGATGCGGGCTGCAAGCCTCCTTCTCCTGAGAAGGTATATTTATCTCTCTATAATCAATTAAAAGAACATTACAAAGCAGGCATCTCCATTTGTGGCCATTTTTGTCGTTCCTGTTTTTTTTCTGGCACATTTACTGTATAATCACAATTCCAATGAATCGCTAGCATTAGGAAAATTGAAGCTACCAGCTAGCTAACTATCAGCTACCCATCTAGCTTATTCGTTAGCTTTCTATCTTTCGGGTAGCTAGCTTTGGGACAACTGAAACTCCTGGCAGCTAGCAGTCTAGCTTATTCAAGGGCTAGCTAGCCGTTCGCTAGATAGATAGCTTTTGGATAGTTAGATATCGAGCTTTTAGACAACTGATGCTATTTAGTCGTTAGCCAACTATCTAGCTATCGTCTTGCTTTATTTTTTAAGTGTCACTGTTATGTCATTTATCAGATGACCCGAACACTGACTCCATCACAAGCCCAGTGGCCCTGGTTCATGACAGCTGCATCCACCTCAGCTGATTACACCAACAGACAAGGTAAGTTTATTCCTCTATGATAGACATGTTAGACAATGCACGAGTATTTTTTTTTGTAAAGTCATGATTGGTTTTTTTTGGGTTTTTTTTTTTTGGTTTTCTGCAGATTTAAGAGACTCTGGTTTCTGCCAATTGAGAGAACTGTTATTATGGCTGGTCACAATACATAAGCTACCTGTAATGCTGTTGTGTGCCATTGCTTTCACAAAGTAACTCTTGCTTCTAATGAGGGTTTTACATTAGCACTAGCCACTGGCAAAATTCATGCAGAAAAGGTTTTGGTGAATAAATATTTACATCACTTGCCATTGGCATGGTGGAAAAAAGTCAGTGGAATACTGACTTTGCTATGTAATTGCATTTCAGACAAACAGGAAAAATATGTGGTCCAGGCAGTCTTCAGTAGCCTTCAGTCTGTACAGTAATGTTGATCCCATGACCGTAAACTGTCTGTTAGATGAAACAACTCTGATGCTGCAGTCATAAGTTGTCTGCTCAAAGCACCCTCCTTAAGCCTCCTCGCAAACATTGAAGCAAGTCCCATTATGTTAAAATAGTAATGTCATGTTGAAATCTGTGTTGATGTCTACAGAATAGGAGCTAACTAGTAAATTAAATTAGGTGACATAGGGTTTATGTGTTCATGGGTCTCAGAAAAATTGTAAGTCATTATGATCTGTTCAAATGCAATTTCAAGAAAAAAAGAAAATGTTAAAATGACCTGGAAAAAAAATCCCGGACGGAAATTCTACAAATAATACAATAATACAACAAAACACACCAGACACCTATTATCTATGCACACACACACACCACACACACACACACCACACACACACACACCACACACACACTCTCTCTCTCTATGTGTGTGTGTGTATATATATGTATATATACACATGTAGCGAGAGAGTGTGTGTGTTAAAGTATATATAAAATATATATTAATATGTATAATATGTTATATACATCATGTACACATATACATAATATGCGTTATTGCAATAACATGCAAATATGTATATTAAACTAGCTAAGGTAATAGTAAGCAATAATACGCTAAAATAATACGAGATTTCCATAAATTGGTGAGAGGATGTTCATAATGTATAAACAATAAGTTGTCACTGAAACATTTAATCATATGATCTTAACTGAAGACACATTCAACACATTTCTAAAAGCTAGTACTAATGCTGAACTTCAAAAAATTAAGCTGTCTGAATAAATAATGAAATATATAATTACTGATCACAATTTGTCATAATTTCAGGATAAAACCAGGAGCGAGAGTCGCCGTGTGGAGTCAGTCCGGGCCAGTCATTCTCAGAATGATAGGAGGTACAAGGTATTTCCCGCAACCATCAGTGTAGCTGTAACGCTTTGACATTTCTGGCATACCAACTGAGGGCTGTCAGTTCACCAGGACTACACTCGATAGAGTCCTGGCTCAGGGAGACGCGCTGTATGTCGGAGTCAAACAGCAGTTGATTCGCGACAAGACCTTCCAGAGCAATCACCTGGCAGTCGAGGAGATGCCAAAACAAGTCCTCACAGACAGACATTTGTACAATGTCAACATGCGTGACATCAGGTGTGGCTTTTTGAAAGCTAAAGTATCGAGCCCTGGAAGACAGCAGTGGTGGCTTCCCGCTTGCCAACCAGCTGGAGTGTCTATCAGCAGAGGTTAATCAGGCTATAATCGTCATTTCACCCGAGGTTATCGCTGTTTTCCGTGATCAGTCCGGAGGTATGGAGTGTTTGATTCCCACTCCAGAGACTCGAGAGGATTACCCTCTCATTCCGGTAAGGCGATCGTATGACTTTTGCGGAACTCAGTGACCTGGCTAACCACCTCCACACACTCTTTAGAGACCGTGGAGACTCTGCTAGTTATGAGTTTGTCCCGGTATCTTTTCAGACTGACAGCCCAGTGCCCCACATCCTCAACAATCCCCGCAAACCGAGGTTCAACATGAGTGTCTGACCTGCTCTCCTCCGCATTGCAGGCAGACAGTGGGATGGCTGTCAAAATTGGAGGAGGAGTTAAAGGTTCCTCAGCTGTCCCACAAGCAACAAAGCTCTCTAAATTCAACAAAGATCGGAGGCAAAAAGCCAAGAGGAGAGCATGTGAAAAAAAGAACAAGTGAAGAAAAATTTGGGAAAAAAACTTGTGAAAGAATCAGGTATGCCCAGCTGTGCCGAATTTCGCAGGAAAAAATTCAGGCACAGAGTAAGTGTATGCAAAGAACCGTGAACAACGGCTTTTGTCTTCTAAAAAATACTATGCTAAGTTCCATGTCAAAATGGCGAGACAGACTTAAAAAAGAAATACATGACAGATCTCTGCTTTCGGAGCAGGCGAAAAATTATGTTGTCAAGAGGTACAGCACAGATCCAGCCTTTCGAACAGGCAAAAAAATATTTGTCAAGAGGTACAGCACGGATCTGCCTTTCGGAACAGGCAAAAAAATGTTCTTAAGAGGTACAGTACGGATCCAGCCATTCTGAACAGGCAGAAAAAATATCGTGTCAAGAGGTACAGCACGGATCCTGCCTTCCGGAACAGGGAGAAAAATTATCTTGTCCAGAGGTACAGGAAGGATCCAGAGTTCAGGCTACATCATATTCAGCGTTGTAGCCTGCTCAGAAGACGCATGTTGGCTGCCAATCCTGACATGCGTCAGAAGTTGCAGCGAGCACTGAGCATCAGGCGGAAATACCGACAGCTCGGAACCTCTCGCCAGCCAGTGCTCACTTCAGTGATGGCAGCGGCAATAGCAGCATTCCGTGAGACCATCAGCCACGGACCAACATACGTCTGTACCGTCTGCCACAGGACTATGTTTCCAAATCAAGTCAAGTCATGCAAGAGAGTTAAATACTCCACCAATGTCGACGTGGCACAGGCTTGCTTGACTGGAACATATGTGCATGTCTGTGACGCTGAGTGCTCCTCCCCTTGCTCAATGCCACCAGAGAGACTGCAGGAGTGGATCTGCCACAACTGTGACAGCCACCTCAGCCGTGGGAGGATGCCAACACATGCAGTAGCTAACAATTTAGAGTTGGCACCCATTCCCCCGGAGTTGGCCCAACTCAACGTGCTGGAGAGACAGCTCATCGCTAAAATCCTCCCGTTTGCTAAAATCATCGCCTTACCGAAAGGACAGCAGCGAGCAGTCCACGGAGCTGTCGTGTGCGTTCCATCGGAAGTGGAAAGCGTTGTCAACAGTCTTCCACGTCCCCTCCCAGAAGCACAGCTACTGCAGGTGAAATTAAAGCGTCACATTCGATTCAAAGGTTACCAGCACTTTTACACTGTCAACATGAAGAATGTGCTGGTAGCCCTGGAAAAACTCAGAGAGCAGCACTCTGAGTATTCTGATGTGACCATTGACCAAGAGGCCACGTTCCATAACCTCCTCCACGACTCAGACGACGAGTGCACGGATGATGCGCAGTGGGGAGAAGACGGCATGCTCGACGAGGAGCTGCTGGAGGCGGCTGATAGCTACACTGAGCCAGTCTTGGCCGATTTTGTGTCAGCCGCAGGAACGAGTCGGCCAGAAGACGACCAAAGACGCAATACTGACATGCCATCACCAAGCACTGAGCTGGAAAACCTGTCCAATGATGTCACGAGAGAAACCCTCTTGGAGGAGTCTGCTGACGACATAGACTCTCAGCATGACTTCATGGATGCTGCCCAGTGGGGAGAAGACATCTTGGACCAAGAGCTGCTACAAGTGTCTGACAGCTACCAGACCAATTTAGCTGCAGACACAGCCACCGTACAGCAGGAGGAGCTAAGACCTGGACTTGCTCTGGACACCTGCATGCAGCCACCAGACATTGCGCAGGAAATACTTTCCTATGGAGATGGCATTTTCAGCGTTGCCCCCCCAAGGCAACAAACCTGTGGGATTTTTTGCAATCCCCAAACTGGAAGCCATGGCGTTCCCTGTGCAGTTTCCCACGGAGAGAACACGCTGGATGAAGACCGTCCCATCAAGCTTTCACCCAGCAGATACTTCAACGCCAGGCTTTTCGGGGCAGACACGCGGTTTGCCGAGGACCAGACTTACCTTTTCTTTGCGCAGTTTGTAACGGAGACAAACCTCGCGA
>NC_067114.1:21424-49040 GCF_021347895.1 Acanthochromis polyacanthus | reverse complement strand
TCGGATTTGACTCCTAGTTGCACGAGTAATAAAAGACGATGAAATATAAATCTATCCCAGTCTCGCTGCATTTGAACCATTGCCGTCAGAGACTCTCACCCAGGTGTAACTGTCGAGTGGAGGGGTATTTAATCTCCAGATGGCAACGAGGTTTGCCTCTGCGACCATCTGGGCCAGGAAAGAGGATGACTGAGACTGAATCTCCTGTCCCTATCCTGACCAAAGGGCCATCAGTGCAGCAGTTCCAATCCCTCCCCAGTATGATGCACTCCCCCTGACTGCTACTCCCTAAACTTGTTTTTTAATAAATTAAATAAAACTAAATGTGCAGACCTTTGATTGGGTGCATAAATGATAAACAAATTAAAAACAAACCCAATGATTTCTACCTTTACCATTAAAGCTCTGCCCACCATGATCTCACAGCTGGATAAAATTGTAACATGTACGAATGGGGAGAATAAAACAGCCACTCAGCACTATGTTTGAGCCATGGCTGAGTGCATACTGACCCCCCCACCACATTCCCCAGTCTGCCTCATTAAAACTGTCACTATGTGTTTCCTGCAACAAAACTACATCTATTTTTTTCTGTTTAATAATTTCAGATACTAATGCTCTTTTCTGTGGGTTTCTACCCCATTAATATTTAAAGAAAGCTCCCCTTAAAGGCTGCATATGAGGAGACACGAAAAAGAGCAGGACAGACAGAAAAATACAGCAGAGAGAAAACACCCTGTGACACACAATCATTTTTTTAATTATTTGGAAACTTTACGTTTTTTCAGTACTTTTTTTCCCCTTAGAATTTTCCTCACATGTGCGACATGCTTTTGGAGACACAGCAGGTCCCTTACCTACGACCTTCTGCAGAGTATCAACAGACTTCACAATTTTCTGCATGTCAGGGAAATAATCTGTTATCTCCACTGACCTGCCAAAAGAGTCATCTAGGAAGTCTGTCACCTCCTCCAAAGAATATAGATCTGTGCTCAGTGACACACTATCTGCCACAGACACAGAATCTGAGTCAACATCAGCATCTGAGAAGACTGCGCCCCTGGAGCAGCCTGAGACCCAGTCTGCAGTTTCTGCTCCGTGTCTGCAGCCTCCACCTGATTCAGCTCACCTGCAGTCCTCACCTGCTCAGGAGCACAAACTCCCAAATCCTCTGCTGTGTGAGCCTCTGCCTGCTCAACACGGCACTCAGTCACTCAGTAAATCCACAATAATCCTGACTCGGCTGCTTCCAGGACAGAATCTCTCCACAGTTTCAAAAAGAAAAAAAGAAAATGCTAAAACCCAATTAAAACATTTAAAACAGACAGACACCCGACAGAGACAAAAGACATGCTGCCATCTTGGAAAGTGGGTGAGTTTCTCAACAATGCTGCTCCTGAAAGTGTATGTAAGAAAAGCTCCACGTTCAGAGCAACACCACAACAACCTCCCTGACCATCTGTGAGACAGTCTGCTGAAGCTAAGACCTGATGGTAATTACTGATTTTCTGATGGAAGATGGCTTAATATCTATTCAAGTTAGTTTTTACTTTGACTAAATAGTTCTTTTGAGCACGTTTCTATTCCTGTTATTAGTTTTTACAGTTGTGATCACTGAAACCATGCTGAAGGTAGCACTTGTTCTTGGATGCCTCCTGAGCCTCGCTCTGGCCAATCCTGTAAGTGTGGCTTTATTATACTCGTAAAAATATATATAAAATGTACAATCTGTTATTATTGTAATAAAGTAGAATGCAGGTAATATTCAAGGTGTAACTTGTGGATTTTCTACAGATGGATGGAGGGCACAAACGACTTGCCCATTCAGACTCTGATTGTAATACCAACTCTGAAGAGGTGAGTTCTTTCTTCATCCTCTAGAATCAAACCACACATGAGCATCAGTTACTATAAAATATCTGACTGTTTGACAACAAATGTCTCTGTTTTCCATTAAGGCTACCACTACAACTGCTACAACTACTGCTGCTGGTGCTACTACCACTTTGTCTGCAACACAAATCCAACAACTCATCCAGGCTCTTCTTGCCCTCATAGGATAATAACCTTCAGTTATGGAGCACTTTTCAAATTCCAAGTTCATTAAAGTGCTCCACAAGACTAAAAAAAATTAAACAGACAAATAAAAAAATTGTCAGATTGAAAAAAAAAAACACAATTCGATGGATGAAAACCAGTGTTGGAAAATGTAAAACTTTTGAGAGAAATCAAAGACAGTTCAAAGGAAACTACATCTCCCGTAAAATCAGGAAAGTATGTCTTCAGAAGTAAACAGTAAGATCTTAAAATGTGTCCTTAAACACACCTCCTGTTTCCTGCTACTACAACTACTACAGCAGCAACGACTACAACAGCTGCTCCATTCTAATATCTGAAATGTAACCAGGAACCAAGAAGTGAATGAAAACCAGTTTGAAGTGGATTTTCAATGTCAGCTCTGTTTCCTGTTGGTTTGAAATGTTTTACTGAGAATTTGCCCAAATTTTCTCCTCTCAAATTTAAATGATGTTGTTTTTCACCTGACCACACTGCCAAATAAGGTTGATCAATTTAAAACATTTGGACTCTGTCTGTTTTCTATTCCTTGGTTAAATACAGGTGCTGACTTTTTTTTGGACAGGCAGTGTATTTGGAACATTCTCATTAGCTCCACGCTCGTTGTTCTTTTACAGTAAGTGAATTGTATGATCCTGTGCCACCACACTGTGGAGTAGTCTGACAAAAACATCAAGGAAGGTGGTAGGCAGACAGACTCATCAGACTTCTTGTGTGCAAAAGAGGAGAAGTTACTATTTTACAGCACTTCTCCATTCATGTCAGACTCAAAGTGACTAAACAGCACAAAAAATTATTTACACTGAAGAATGATTTCAAAATTAATCCACAGTTACTCAAAAAAGGCACTTTTTTGCAGCACAGACTCAACCCTTTCTCAGAGGAGCAAAATGTGAATGTGCTCAGTTCACACCTTCATCACTTCAGTCCACCTACCATCATACAGCATGGTGACCTTCTCTACAACCTGGATGCAAACGATACCGCACAAAACATCACTGCACACATTAAAAAGCTGTTGGCATTCCTAAATGTCCCCCTTTGATAGTAATATTTATGTTGCAACTGAATGGTGTGTTTTCATACATAAGACACATTCATTAAAAAGGAAAAAAAAACACAAAACAAAAGAAAATCCTCCATTTGGTCTGGCCCAGTGATGTCACTCTGACCTTAACAACACCATAAATCCTGAAAGTGCTGGATGACCTCCTCCCAAACACTCCTGCATGATGAGTCAGAAACAACAAAAACAAACAAACAAAAAACCCCAAAGAAGGATAAGTTCATATAGAATAAATGAAACCGATCAAAGGCTGTGTGTTTTCCTTCAATCCACACATGATGGATGCAAACTTTAGCAAATACCAACACAAACTAGCTGAGTGTAGGATGTGATGTGATGCTACACTAGCATGCTGAAATTAAAGCAAAAATACACATAAGGAAAACAGTATTCTGTAATGTGTAGAATAGAAATGTCAAGGGACAAGTGGTGAAAATGAGTTCTCAACAACTGAAACACACATGTACTCTTACAATCCACCATTTTTACTGTAAATAACACCAATTTGCAATTTATTGTCAATATTAACCATCTTTTTCATTTTCATTACAGCTGCTGAGTAGGCAGACTTCAGGTGAAGTGTTACATGCATGATATGAATATTAGCACACAAACAGAACAGAGTCCATATATTTTACATTTATGAACTTTATTTAGCAGTGTGGTCAGGTGAAAAACATGATTTAAAGTGGAGAGCAGAAAATCAGAAAAAAAATCTCAAGAAACATTTAAACCAACAGGAAATAGAGCTGACACTGAAACTGGTTTTCATTCACTTCTTGGTTCCTGGTTACATTTCAGATATTAGAATGGAGCAGCTGTTGTAGTCGTTGCTGCTGTAGTAGTTGTAGCAGCAGTAGGAAACAGGAAAATGTGTTTAAGGACACATTTTAAGATCTTACTGTTTACTTCTTAAAGCATACTTTCCTGATTTTTACGTGAGATTTAGTTTAGTTAACTTCTCTGAAAAATATTGCTAACTTTTCCAACCTTTTCCTTTTGGTTTTCATCCACTGAATTGTGTTGTTTTTCAACCTGATGATTTTATGACTTGGAACTTGGAATTTGAAAAGTGCTCCATAACTAGAGATTATGATCCCTGCAAGAGGGCAATAAAAAGCTGGAGGAGTTGTTGTGCAGACAAGGCGGGAGCAGCAGTAGTCGTAGTAGCAGTGGTAGTCTTCAGGGAAAAAAGAAACATTTGTTGTTGAAGACAGAGCAGATGATTCTGTCAGGAGTTTTACAGTAGCTGATGTTCATGTGTGGTTTGATATTAGAAGACGGAGAAGGAACTCACCTTATCAGAGTTGGACCCAGAAACAGAAACAGAGCCTGAATGGGCAAGACGTTTGTGTCCTCCATCCATCTGTAGAAAATCCACAAGTTACACCTTGAATGTTGCCTGCATTCTACTTTATTACAATGACAATATATAGTATGCATTACATATATATTATCATGAATATAATAAAGCCACACTCACAGGACTGGCCAGAGCGAGGCTCAGGAGGCATCCAAGAACAAGTGCTACCTTCAGCATGGTTTCAGTGATCACACCTGTGGAAACAAAAATGAGAATTAAAACTTGGTCAAATGAACTATTCAGTCAAAGTACAAATTAATTACATAAAAATTCCACCATCTTCCTTCAGAAAATACTGCAACAAATTGCATTTCATGTAATTACCGTCAGGTCTTAGCTTCAGCAGACTGTCTCACAGATGGTCAGGGAGGTTGTTGTGGTGTTGCTCTGAACGTGGAGCTTTTCTTATATACACTTCCAGGAGCAGCATTGTTGGGAAACTGCAGATCTTAGGAAATCTATCTATCTATCTATCTATCTATCTATCTATCTATCTATCTATCTATCTATCTATCTATCTATCTATCTATCTATCTATCTATCTATCTATCTATCTATCTATCTATCTATCTATCTATCTATGGTTACAGCAATAATCGCTTGCATGCTGGTATTTTGATCAAAATAAATCAGTGATGATGCTTCCTATGGCTCCCCTGCAGTTCACACCCTGCTTGAATGTAAAAATTTCACATCTTGCCATGACCTCCAGGAATATGACTGAAAATATGAAGAAACTAAAGTTTTATTCTGTAATTTTAAGGTCACTCTAAAGAATGCATGTTATTGAGAAAGTAAGACTCACCTGAGCAACTACTTCTGACAGACGTAGGACCTGCTTTGTTTCTCAATAACCGTCAGGAAAATACTTAGAATGGATTCCAAAAATTAATCCAACACCAAGTCACTGTCTGAGCAGCCTCTCCTGCAACACTCGCCTGAACTGTGCAATGTTGAGACACCAAATGTTCTCAAACAACACACCTTAGTCTTGTTTTATGATGATAAAATCATCTTCTTAACCGATTTTGATTTCTTTTTTTCATGACGACAGACATGATGACAAATTGATTAAAAGCCTTGAAATAAAACTTGGACATTGATCATATTTTCTGATCACCATGTAAGTGTAATGTAAAGACTTATTTGAGCAGCTAAAGCCAGAATAGTGATTAATTTCCTAAAACAAGAGGTGGCAGGCAGAAATGCAAACTTCACTGGGTGTTGCCTGGAACTTACCTGAACCTCTAAGTCATTTGACCAGTAATAATAATACCAGGTATCTCTCTGCTGTTGCATCTGTTTACTAATGTGCCAATCCTGATGGGTAGAGACTGTAATTGTCCAGAGTTATATCAGAATTAAAGGCTTCACCTTGAACAAATATTAGGTAAATGTCAGCACATGGTCCAAATACAACCTGTTTCAATCTTCACTTTTGAGTGTAAAAAGAATGCAGGACTTTGACAGTAATTTCACAGCGTGATTTTAATAGTTCTAGAGAAGAAAACAGTTGAGCGTGAGCAGAAAGTAAGACAGAGTTCGTCTGCAGTCCTGAAATCCCTAAATCTCCACTGTTCTGTGCTCTGAAAGGGAAACTGAAATTCTGAACAATAATTCAGATGATGCTCAGAATTTCGGATTGATTTTATGAACACAGCCACAAACAAACGGATGGAGAAAGCTTCCTTTTAATCATTAGCTCATGTTTGTATAGTTGAGTTTAGTTAGCTCCATGTTTAGGCTGCTAGCAGACATAATATAACTGGTTACTGAGTGAACTACGAGCTCAGCAGTCAAACATTTGTCCGTCTGTATGCAGTGAACTTCTACTGAAAGTTTTAACAGATTTCTGCTGTTACGTGAGCACAACTTGTTACTGTTGTGGCAACGAATATTTTCTGCATCAACTGTAGAGAAGTTTCTTCATACTTTTAGATGTTTGACATCTGTCTTTGCAGCACGGAGCTGCAGATAAGTGACAGAGCTGCTCAGCCGACCCTTGATGGAACTGTCTTCTGGGATGTCATATCGATCTTCAGAAAATTCTTTGAAACCAGCTGGATAAAGTTTGACAGTCAGCATCCTCTACAGCAGCTGGATCAGCTGGATCAGTTGGTTACTGAGCAGGGAATCCTATAAGCCACAATGATAGGAACAGACCTGTCATTTCAATGAGCAAGATTGATCTGGCCAGATTTTTCTTTATCTGCCTCGATCTAATAGGGATGTGGATTCTGTCTGCAATCATTAGACACACCTTGAAATGTGGCGGTGGAAGATTTCCTAACAGCTGCAGTTTCCCAACAATGCTGCTCCTGAAAGTGTATATAAGAAAAGCTCCACGTTCAGAGCAACACCACAACAACCTCCCTGATCATCTGTGAGACAGTCTGCTGAAGCTAAGACCTGACGGTAATTATATGAAACGCTTTTTGGCAGTATTTTCTGAAGAATGATGGTTGAATATCGATTTAGTTTGTTTTTTGACTGAATAGTTCATTTGAGAAAGTTTATATTATTTTTTATTGTTTTTTTCAGGTGTGATCACTGAAACCATGCTGAAGGTAGCACTTGTTCTTGGATGCCTCCTGAGCCTCGCTCTGGCCAGTCCTGTAAGTGTGGCTTTATTATACTCAAAATAATATATATAATATGTACAATATACTATTATTGTAATAAAGTAGAATCCAGGTGACATAACTTGTGGATTTTCTACAGATGGATGGAGGACACAAACGATTTGCCCGCTCAAACGCTGGTTCTGATTTTACTTCTGATGAGGTGAGTTCCTTCTCCATCCTCTAGACTCAAACCACACATGAACATCAGTTACTATAAAATTTCTGATTGTTTGACAACAAAATGTTTCTGTTTTCCATTAAGGCTACAACTGCTACAACTACTGCTGCTGGTGCTACTACCACTTTGTCTGCAGCACAACTAACACAACTTGTCCACGCTTTTCTTGCCTTCTTTCGAGGATAATAATCTTTAGTTTTTGAGCACTTTTCAAATTCCAAGTTCATTAAAGTGCTCCACAAGACTAAAAAAATAAAACAGAGAAATCAAAAAATTGTCACATTGAAAAAAAAAAACACAATTCGATGGATGAAAACCAGTGTTGGAAAAAGTAAAAAACTTTTGAGAGAAACCAAAGACAGTTCTAATGAAACTACATCTCCCGTAAAATCAGGAAAGTATGCTTTAAGAAGTAAACAGATCTTAAAATCTGTCCTTAAACACACCTCCTGTTTCCTACTGCTGCTACAACTACTACAGCAGCAACGACTACAACAGCTGCTCCATTCTAATATCTGAAATGTAACCAGGAACCAAGAAGTGAATGAAAACCAGTTTGAAGTGCATTTTTAATGTCAGCTCTATTTCCTCTTGGTTTAAATGTTTCTTGAGAATTTGTTCAAATTTTCTCCTCTCAAGTTTAAATCATGTTTTTCACCTGACCACACTGCCAAATAAAGTTCATAAATGTAAAATATATGGACTCTGTTCTGTTTGTGTGCTAACTGCAGCTGTGTTACACTATAATACTATTATTTATCCTTTTAATTCCCAACCTCCAGCTATGAATACCACTGGTGGTTGATGTTAGTAAACATTTATGACTGTTTACAAAAGATTAGATAGATAGATAGATAGATAGATAGATAGATAGATAGATAGATAGATAGATAGATAGATAGATAGATAGATAGATAGATAGATAGATAGATAGATAGATAGATAGATAGATAGATAGATAGATAGATAGATAGATTTTTAGTATGTTAAATGCAGCTTCTGCTGGTTGATATGTCTTGCTATAATTACATATCAGGTATGATTTTTAAGTATATTACCAGTTAAAATCCAGGTTACAATGTGTTCACTGAGCTTTGTTTCTGGGTATTGACTTTCATTGTGAAAATGAACCCAAACATACAAATGGTTTGTCTATCAATATGTGTGTGAAAAAGAAAAACAAAAGAAGCAATGTTTCAGAAGGTCCTTTGAACATTAGGATGATTTGTTTTGACACTCTAACATCAATGCATCCATTTAAGTTTTATAAAAAATCCAACTACATTTTCTGCAATTCTCCCCATTCATGTAGCAGACGCTTTTATCCAAAGCGACGTACATCTGAGAGTAGATAGAACACAAGCAAGGATGTAGTCAGGAGAAAATCTGGAGCCATAAACTGAGTTTAAGTGTGATAATAGGAACACAGTGTCTACAGGCAGTGCAGACCTAATAGGATTTTCATTTTTATTTTTTTATTTTACATTTTTTGCAGTCTGTAAAGTGCAAAGATGTTCAGTGAAGAGCTGGGTTTGTAGTCTTTTCTTAAAGATTGAGAGAGACTCTGCAGATTGAACAGAGTTTGGTAACTCGTTCCACCACTGGGGAACCACAGAGGAGAAGTCTAGCTCTGGACCGGCCCTGTTGTGGTGGTTGGATCCAGTGCCTTATGTTGGCCGAGCATAGAGAGAGGAGGGGAGTGTAGACCTGAATGAGAGAGTTACTTTTTACTTGAAAAGCCCACATACGGAAACTTCCTTCCCTCAACCTTGGTAAGGCTCATCTTGTTTCACAAACGTTTCTCATGTCTTCGGGGCCGCACAGTGACTCAGTGGTTAGCATTGTCGCCTTGCAGCTTGAAGATCCCCAGTTCATGTCCTGGCCGAAGCCTGGGATCTTTCTGCATGGAGTTTGCATGTTCTCCGTGTGCATGCGTGGGTTTTTGTTGGGTTCTCCGGCTTCCTCCCACAGTCCAAAAACATGCTGGGGTTCATTTGTGATTCTAAATTGTCTGTAGGTGTGAATGCCAGAGTGCTTGTCTGTCTGTATATAGAACTCTGTGATAGACTGGTGATCTGTCCAGGATGTCTCCTACCTTCGATTTAAATCAGCTGGGATAGACTCCAGCCCAGCCCCTCCGTAACCCTACCCAGAGGAAAATTTTACTGCTCAATCATGTCTTAAAGACACAACAATGTGATTCTCACCTTGTTGCTCCTAAAGCATTTTAGGAGCAACAAGGTGAGATCAGTTTGAGACATAAGAGAGACATACTTGAGACCTGAGTGAGACTACAGTTGAGACATAAGTGAGACATCAATGAGAAATAGTTCCTATGTCTCCCCTTTTTGCTCCTTAAATGCTTTAGGAGCAACAGGATGAGACTGTGAGACCTAGGATTAAGCGGTGTACAGATAATGGATGGATGGACTCGTCTCCTCACATCACCTCATTGCCTCCCCCATTTGAATCTCTGGTGGGAGGGACTAAGATGTGAGGAATCAAGGAATGGAGCTGAGGATGTGTAATAAGTGAAATATGTAGAGTCTTGTTCCTATTTAAAGAAAAGAACAACATGTAGCTGTTATAGATCCTTAACCCACTGTTACCAGGGAGAGATTCTTATTTAGAAGTTTAACCCAACAGATGTGGAGCCAGTTAACACTCTATGGTGGATGGATATGGGTGAGGGACATGTTAGAGCCGTTAGAACACGTATTATCATTAGTAACAGGTATGTTGATTTGCCTTAGAGCTGCCGATAGATGTGTCCTGCTGATAGAACCCACACAATAACATCATACATGCTGATAGAGGCAGTCTTGTTTGGAGTCCTTCTTTCTTAGTCCAGCATCAAGACAGAGTTTGGGAGCAGAGAGGGGAGCAGACAGGCAGACTAAGGATTACCAGCTGCAGCTCAAAAATTAAGTTACATGAAAAAATTCTTTGCCTGTGTGAAGTACAATCTTGTTTGAACGCACTGATGTATTTTGTATGACAGATTAGAGACTCACCATTTCTGATTTTCTGCCAAAATGTTAGAGCACAGATATAATTAGAGTCAATGAGAGTTTTGGTCAATGCACTCTATACTCTGTGGTGATTTATGATTTAAAAAACAACAACAAAAAAACAAAGAACAACTCAAGTCCTATTGCAATGACAGTCATGCTGAGTAAAAAAAACCCAAAATGGCCACACTTTTATGTAGGAATTCTTCCTGTAATGTAGAACTTGTGAGAAGTGTAATGCCACCCTCTTAAAATTTAGAGGGGGTGGCATTACATGTGATTTCACTTACTCCAGCTGAATGGAAATTATGAATTTTGCAAAAATTTATCAAACATAAACTGCAACTGTGTACAAAATATAAAAGATTCAAAAATACAGATTTAGACGAATAGCATTTAAAGCCTTGTGACCTGTTTAAACACTGAATAACATTTCTATGGCAAAATATTCTAGAGCTAAAAGGTTCCAAAGATGGCTCAGTTTGGCAGTTGCACCTGTTGACTTTCCATTCATTGTGATTGGGATCTTTAGAGCATTTTTTTTCCACAAATGTATTTAAAAACGTACAATGAAACACTACCACAACTATAGTGCACTGCTCTCAATCGAGATGCACAAATTGATTTATAAATTGTATGGGTTTTCTCAAAGCTGTGTAATGAGTTACGCAGCTAAAATAACTCTGGAAGAATGCATAAAACGAAGACTAAAAATAGTAATAAGTGGACTTCAGTGCTTATGTACTGGTGCATTTAATTAGCAGAAATCTGTGTAAAATTCTGCATCCAATGTGCAACACATATCAACAAGCGAAATGAAAAATCTGTGTATTAAAATATTCATTATTTTTAAAGTCTTATCATTATGGCATGTTCCATTCTTTCTGCTAACACCCTCGTGGTATTGAACAGTTTTGGGAGGAAGTAAAATACAATTTTTTAAAACAGAATTCAAAGTAGGGTCTCGTAGGTCTTTATAATTCTTATAAAGTCAAGAAGTCCAAGGCTTCAGTGTTTTAATCGCACATCATGACAATGGTATGGCTAAAATTCATTTCAGTTTAGTCCCTCATCCATCCATCCATTTTCACACTGCTTAACCCTCATTGGGGTCGCGGGGGCTGGAGTCTATTCCAGCTGACTTAGGGTGAAGGCAGAGGACACCCTGGACAGGTGACAGTCTGTCGCAGGGCTACATATACAGACAAACAATCACACTCACATTCACAACTATGTACAATTTAGAATTACCAATTAACCTCAGCATGTTTCCGGAATGTGGGAGAAAGCCGGAGCACCTGGAGAAAACCCACGTATGCACAGGGAGAACATTCAGACCCCGGGAAGGCATTGACGCGAACCGGGGTTCTTCCAGCTGTGAGGCAAAAGTGCTAAACCACGGCCATACAGCCCTCAGTTCATTCAATTCTGTTTTATTTATATGGTGCCAATTCACAATCTGTGTAATCTTATAGCACATAACATATTAAGTTACAACCCAAAGTTGCCTTTGAATTCCCTCTGAGCAAACAGTCAGCAACGGGGAGAAAGAACCAAAAACTCCCCTTTAATATACAGCGGAATAAAAAGCTCGGACAGAACCAGGATCAGAGAATTCAGTCATCTGCCTCGACTGGTTGGGGTGAGACTTTGGAGTCAGTCAAAATGAATGAATTGAAACAGTATGACTAGTGAGCTCCATGCTAGTATAACTGTAAATCAACAGAACAATCATGTGGAGCTCATCAAAGTGTTTCAAAAAGTTCATTTTAGCCATTTAATGTCGTCACGATGTGGGGCAACTTTGAAAACAACAACATAACAGTAATGGTATGGTCCACCTACAAAACAAGCAGATTAATTCCAGAGATGTAGTGTAAATGTGTAATGTTCAACTATTTGGCAGAACTGTGCACAGATACTGACCTCATCACCACTATCTGACTTGCTTTCTGCCTTCGCAGACCTTCAGACGTGTTGATCTTGTATTATATGCTCACAGATTTAACACAGCTTAACCAACATGCAATGCACAGACAGATCTAAAAATTGTTAGTAATGTTGGTTTGACAATACTGCGATGGTCTTGGGGACTTTGCCAGGACACCTGAGACTAGGGTTGCCACCTTTCAGAAACGAAAAAAAAGGACACCCACCACGACTCCTCAGGGCCACAGTTCAGTAAAATTGAAAAGACATTCACAGATTCAGACTTCTGGCATCAATAACTCATTAGACATATATTGTTAAAGCATAAACGATGCCTCTTTCCCATCGTTGTAAGGCAGACAATGTGCTACAAGCTCAGTTTTATCAAAAGTAGCTGTCTTTCAAGCTGCAGGAAAGTTGCAAAGTATGTGAATAGTTGTGAAATATGCAAAAATATGCGCGATTCACCTGCCATCTGGCCGCGGAGGGATGTGTCCTCTAATCAGACACTGGGACTGCTGCGGGGTTACTGGACTGACAGCCTGTGCTTTGGGAGGGGGAGAAGCTCACAGCAGCATGCTTGTTGAGGACAGTAACTGCAGAATGATCCGAGTTTTCCTGACAGAAAAAGTCGCTAGATTTGTGGATAGCTGCTTTTGACAAAAAAAGTCGCTAGGACGCTTTGGAAAGTCGCTAGAATTAGCGAGAAAGTCGCTAAGTTGGCAACACTGGCGCCACGCGCCGCATCAGCTCGTGCTTCCAGTGTGTGTGTGAATGCGCGAACTGATGACGTCAGGCCGGGCGTCACATAAAAACTCCCTCACAACTCCATTTATATTGGTTATAGTTTTCTCATTTTATGCGGAAATTGTGAAATCAAGCAGGACCCGCATATTTCTCTTTTTTCGTGGAAATGTGAGATTCTTGCGGGAATTATGCGCTGTTTTGCGGGGATTATGCGGCCTTTTGGGAAATAATTGACCCCCGCATAATCAGCGGCATTTTGGTGATTAATGCGGGAATTCATGCGATCGCATAATCACGTTTTTCTGGAGGGTCGAGGATTATACTATGTATAACTGTGCATGTGACAAATAAAACTTTATCTTATCTTAGGTTTTGAGCCCAAAGTGCTTCTGTCAACTAACATTAAATATTTACAATAAAAATAAAGAAAAACAGTAATTCCTCAGATTTCAGAACATATGAAAATCAACAGGCTTTGAGTCCAAAGTGCCACTTGTGTCAACTAACATTTCTATTTACATTATTAAATGACAAAAAGTAAGTACCTGTCTGAATCCAGGGATGATCAGTTCCCGTGGTTTGAAAAAGCAGGCAAGGGGAGGAAAATAAAGCACCTGCCTCACTGCATCCTGTCAGCCAAGACGTTGACACGCTCTCTGCTGCCACCCCATGGCCGGTGGTGTGTAAAGCGATCAGAGGGAGACAGGCTGTCTCCCTCTGATCGCTCTGATCACTCAGCGGGGCGCTGTCATCCTGCGCCCTGTGGTCTGCTATCTCTTGTATTGAAGAGGAACGAACTGCGCATGTCAAAGTTATAACGAGAGTCAATGGGGAAAGATGAGTGTGCCCCGGCCGGATATGACGTTTATAATCTGACTTTTTATTACAAATTATACATTTTAGTAACTCTCTACAGGCTCTATTATCCATTTTGCTTGTTAAAAAACATGGGATATACATGTAAATGTAATTTTAAAAAAACGTTTTATTAAAGGAAGGGCTGTGACTCTACATGATGTGAGACAGAGAGGACGGCGCTCTAGCGCCCTCTATTGACCAGCCGCCCCTGGTTTACGCACAGAATGGATATGAAAAAGACAAAGCCTTTATCATCAATCTCATATTGATATTAGTAAAATTTCATATTCATAAAGCAAAATTCAGCAATCAAAAGCCAAATTATCTGGTCTTCCATAAAGAATTTGAATATTATTTAAAGTCAATAACCCATCTGATAACCAGAAAGCAATAAAAACAGTTAACATTTGTAAAAAATTTAATTTGCTACAATTGTTTAAATTTGCTCAGCTGTTTTTTGTGTATGTTTTTTGTTTGTTTTTCTGTTTTGTTTTTTTTCCTTTCTTTTTTCTTCTTTTCTTTTCTCCTTCAAAGTGATTTTTGTTAACTCTGTCACTGTATGTTTCAGTATCATGTGTTGGATATTGGATGTTACCTGTGACTTTTGGAAATAAAAATTAAAAAAAAAGAATTGCTGAGCTGTCTGTCACAAATGGCTAGGGGCTGAGGCAAAGAATTCCTGAGCTGTCGCAAAAATGGCTAGTAGCGCAAGTGACGTACTTTCCGCACATGCGCAGTACAAATCAGGTTTCCGGGACGGATCGGGTAGTGACCATAGACATAATAAAGAGTAGACGCCGCATCAACCGCTACTGCCTATTGGGGCTGACGAGCGGTGGGGCCGCCATCTTGGTCCGGTCATCCACTCCACTCAGTGCTGTTTGACAGCGCATTTAATCCATCTTAACTCTGAATATTAAACTGATTTTTACGCGTTTTTATTTTTATTTTTTGCTGCAAACGTCATACATGTAGCTATGATACAGGACAAATGGTTCGGCGTATTTTAATATTCATAGCGAGATTAATAGATAATCGAATATTCTGATATTAAGCTCAGCTGTAGACAGGTATTTTGCAGACACTGTAAAAAAATGCAGTAAAAAAATAAAAATAAAAAACGTGTGAAAATCAGTTTAATATTCAGAGTTAAGATGGATTAAATGCGCTGTCAAACAGCGCTGAGTGGAGCGGCTGACCGGTCCAAGATGGCGGCTGTATTTCTCGCTGCGCAGCACCCCAAGCGGCGTCTACTCTTTATTATGTCTATGGTAGTGACAGTGACAGCATCTGTAACCAGGAAACCCGTGACAGAACCGGCAAACAGAGAAGTGTATCCGCTGGACCTCGCATCGGGTCCTCACTACATAGGTCTAAGGAAGATAAAACTGGCTGCCCTTAATATTTCCTGTGTTTTATTTTGCTTATTATGCTGTTTTGATGCATGTGTGACAGACGTGTATGGGACATTTATGAAAATATGGAACAATTAGCGTCCCGTATTGAATCAATACGGGACGCTACAATTAATTGTCAAATAAAGGACGATTCCGTATTTTAAGGGACGGGTGGCAACCCTACCTGAGACCTGAGGCCTGTGCTATAAAGCAGCATCCGAGGTAAAGGAAGTAACTTCAGGTTCAACTCTGGTTTATTGATATTATGGTGTTTCCCTTGTTAGTGAGGTACATCATTGTGGTAACTTATGCTGAACACCTAACCAAAGCAGGTTATGTTCCAGACAACAGATCATCTCCAAATGACCAATCAGTTCCCTTTGAAAATAATTTCAGCATTCATGAAGATCCGGTGGAGTTCAGCGTGCACAGAGTGAGAGAGGAAGGTCAGAATTTTTAAAGCTGCTATTTGAGAACCACTTTATTGTTTTATAGGACTTTGCATAGCAAAATATTTCTAACACAAACTGATAAAACCACTAAAGCCTTGTAAATGCTGACCTGAAAGCATTCACAGTAAACCTACTTTACAGTTTGATTTAGGATTTTTTTAAAATGCACTTTGCTTGTTCTGTACTTGTGTTTCTTCTCTAAATACAGGGATTACATGCATAATTTTTCAACACAATCTTGAGTTGTGTCATGATATTTACAGAGATTTTGGAATTTAAAACATACAACTAAGCTACTTCCACACAATTGCAACTATGGACAGATTGTACTTTAAATGAGGCAGACATGTTGATAACCCCAATAAACCATGCCCAGACAGTCTGCAGTTTTTTTTTTTCATTTCAAGACCTGTCCTTGTCTGTTAAATAATATTCAATGGCATGAAATATGTTTTGATATGAATATTAGCACACAAACAGAACAGAGTCCATATATTTTACATTTATGAACTTTATTTGGCAGTGTGGTCAGGTGAAAAGCAACATGATTTAAAGTGGAGAGCAGAAAATCAGAACAAATTCTCAGTAAAACATTTAAACCAACAGGAAACAGAGCTGACATTGAAAATCCACTTCAAACTGGTTTTCATTCACTTCTTGGTTCCTGGTTACATTTCAGATATTAGAATGGAGCAGCTGTTGTAGTCGTTGCTGCTGTAGTAGTTGTAGCAGCAGTAGGAAACAGGAGGTGTGTTTAAGGACACATTTTAAGATGTTACTGTTTATTTCTGAAAACATACTTTCCTGATTTTACATGAGATTTAATTTCCTTTTAACTGTCTTTGATTTCTCTAGAAAAATGTTTTGACCTTTTCCAACACTGATTTTCATCCACTGATTTGTGTTTTCTTTTTCAACCTGACAATTTTATGACTTGTCTGTTTAATTTTTCTGCCTTGTGAAGCACTTTGACGAACTTGGAATTTGAAAAGTGCTCCATAACTGAAGGTTATTATCCTATGAGGCCAAGAAGAAGCTGGAGGATTTGTTGGATTTGTGTTGCAGACAAAGTGGTAGTAGCACCAGCAGCAGTAGTTGTAGCAGTTGTAGTGGTAGCCTTAATGGAAAACACAAACATTTTGTTGTCAAACAATCAGAAATTTTATAGTAACTGATGTTCATGTGTGGTTTGATTCTAGAGGATGGAGAAGGAACTCACCTCATCAGAAGCAGAATCAGAACCAGCGCTTGAGCGGGCAAATCGTTTGTGCCCTCCATCCATCTGTAGAAAATCCACAAGTTACACCTTGAATGTCACCTGCATTCTACTTTATTACAATAATAGTATATTTTACATGTTATATATATTATTATGAGTATAATAAAGCCACACTTACAGGACTGGCCAGAGCGAGGCTCAGGAGGCATCCAAGAACAAGTGCTACCTTCAGCATGGTTTCAGTGATCACACCTGTGAAAAACAATAAAAATAATAGAAACTTCCTCAAATGATCTATTTAGTAAAAAATAAATAAATAAATAAATAGATATTCAACCTTCTTTCTACAGAAAATACTGCAAAGAATAACATTTCATATAATTACCGTCAGGTCTTAGCTTCAGCAGACTGTCTCACAGATGGTCAGGGAGGTTGTTGTGGTGTTGCTCTGAACGTGGAGCTTTTCTTATATACACTTTCAGGAGCAGCATTGTTGGGAAACTGCAACTGTTAGGAAATCTTGAACCTCCACATTTCAAGGTCTGATGATTACAGACAGAATCCACATCCCTATTAGATTGAGGCAGATAAAGAAGAATCTTGGCCTAATCAATCTTGCTCATTGAAATGACAGGTCTGTTCCTATTATTGTGGCTTATACGATTCCCTGCTCAGTAACCACCTGATCCAGCTGATCCAGCTGCTGTAGAGGATGCTGACTGTCAAACTTTATTCAGCTGAGTTTCAAAGAATTTCCAAAAGATGTTTAAATGTTCAGAATTTGAATTCCCCCTTTTCTCTCACGATCATGACTTTATGTGTTTTCACTTGCATTTTTCTTTTGCAGCTCATGTTAAGACCGTTGACAACCATCAGCCTTGTTGATGATGCTGTTCAGGTTTTATCAAGGCTCAGCATTTTTTGTTTGTGTGCCAGAGTAGTTTTGAAGACGTTTATTCATTTGATCAGTTTTCTAAATGAACCCAAAAAACCCCCCCAAACCGTGCACTGTGTAGAAATGTGCATCTTTTTCCGGTTTCTTTATCTCCAATTGCAGCTTCTTAACTGTCATTGGTAGATGTCAGGTTTTTGCCTTTAATACCAACAGACAGATGATGTTGAGAATTAACAGACATCCTGTGAAAAAATATTTGACACAAAGGAACTAATTTTGTCATCATGATATGATCAAGCCTAGTGAAAATATATGTGCTCGCCGTGAGGTTCTTGTAGACTAACGGGCAAAATGATGGGGTTTCAAAATCAACGCCACAATCTTCTCAAGCAGGAAGCTTCCACAGTGAAGAGGTATTTGTCCCATGCTAAGTAACAGACAACAGCACTTTGTTCGTATGAAAGCTTTCCTCCCTGAGTCTCAATACAACCGCAGAATAGTTTCATGTACACTACAGTTCGAAGTTTGGGGTCACTTAGAAATGTCCTTATTTTTGAAAGAAAAGCAGTTTTCAATAAGGTTAACATTAAATGAATCAGAAATACAGTCTAGACATTGTTAATGAGGTAAATGTATTCTAACTGGAAGCAGCTGATTTTTAATGGAATATCTCCATAGGGGTACAAAGGAACATTTCCAGCAACCATCACTCCTGTGTTCTAATGCTACATTGTGTTAGCTAATGGTGTTAAAAGGCTAATTGATGATTAGAAAACCCTAATGCAGTTATATTAGCACATGAATAAAAGTGTGAATTTTCATGGAAAACATGAAATTGGGTGAATCCAAACTTTTGAACGGTTGTATAAATGGGACAATACAGACACACACATTACCAGCATTTCCTCCACTTTGCTCTCCATGCAGGCGGGATGCTTCATGTCTTATAGGCGACGCAGTCATACATAATAGCGTGCAGTTCAAGTTCAATCTTACTGAACTATAGTGGGTTTTTTTTTTAGAGCTGCACACTGTGGCTTTGCTTGGTGCAGGGGCATGGCGTTGTTGCGCAGCACAAGCAGTTGAAATGAATGGGCTTCAGAGCGCAGCGGTGCTGGTGCCACATCCTGTGTGAAAGACCCTTCACTGTAACCATTTCTCTTTATAATATCTCAATGTCATTCATCTAGAAAGATAATCAACACAATAAAAACAAGTCCAAACGATGCCCTTTTGCTGTGTGGAAATGTGTAATTGAATCATTCTTGTTCTATCCTACAGTAAGGAATATGATTGTACATAATTCAAAGAATGGAGACAATTTAAACATTTCACATTAAACTTACATCTCTCAAAGAATGAGGATAAGTTCGCTTTACCCAGGATTTCAAACATGCATTTGATATTATTGAGTCTACTAAACAGTCTAACTATCTCTGATTATCTTTATTATCTTTAGAATATCTCAATATCATTTTATAAGGAAGAAAAATAAGCCAAGAAATAGTATACTGACACCTTGTGTAAGTTAGCAGTTTTTTCATTCACAAAATTGCCCTTTTTAACTGATAATGGCTCTTCTATAAGCTTAGATCCATCTGCAGGGTTTGTTCCACTGCTGAGAAGAACGCCGTAAGGGTTTGCGTTTCATTTTGCAAAGCGGTAACTTATTTTCAACAATCATCTTCTTGCGCAACACATAAATCAAGTCTGGTTTAGTTAGCATTGACAAGACACAGCTTTGTTCATGCCTCCAGTAAAAGTCAACATTCATATCAGCTTTTTCAATTAGTCACGGACTTCATTTGATGCATTTATGGGATACTTCCCGGAACAGGAAAAATATGTGGCATTCTTGTAAAACTCCCTCTAAGAAATACAAGTGTCCACATGTATTTGTTTGTGTCAGATCTGAACAGATTTTTTTTTTTTAAAAAACAGAAAACATTGCATATTGCCACTGACATGCATGTTCAGTCTTTAACCATCAGGACTGGGACATTGGTAACAGATGCAACAACATGGAAATACCTGATCTTATGGTTACAAACCAAAGGACTTGGTGGCTCAAGTAAATTCCAGACAACACCCAGTAAAGTTCGCATTTCTGGCTGCCACCTCTGGTTTCAACAAAATGATTGGTTTTTGCTTTCAGTTAAATTGTCATCATGTCTGAAATAGCATGTCCTCCTTGAAAAACGACCACATAGGTCGTCTGTACACGCCCTTATTACGACCTGAGTGTTCCGTTTTGAAGATAAGCGACCTCCAGCGGTTGAGTAAATATCGACACTCCAGTGTCTCAGCTGAAACGTCACCATGAACAAACTTTGACCTAACACTAACACTAACCCAAACCATAATCATAACCATAACCCTAAAACCCGTCTTGCGAAAAGTGAGGGAAAAGCCGTTTCGCGAGGGAAAGCCGTTTCGCGAATTAAATACCGTAATGTCTTCCTGTCCCTCGTAGGGGTGCTAACCTAAATACACTCTCATGGGTCGTATTCCAAGGGCATGTACATACGACCTATGTGGTCGTATGAGTTTGAGGGCTTGTTGGTCTGAAACCATGTGTTGTTGCTAAGAAAGAGATCAGAAACAATTAAGAGCCACTTATTCTCTTGTTCGGGGAGGTCTTCAGTAAACATACAATCTGTGATTAATTGAAAAAGCTCGGTCTGACTAAGCACGGACTTTTACTGTTGGCCAAAGGTGTTCCAATAACACAACTTTGTTAACTTAAAACAGGCAACAATACTATGGAATAAATTTCCTATCATAATTCCAGAGCATTTTAATTGATTTGAGGCAGGCATTTATCGATTTCATTCTCAGATTTCGTGATATTGTCTCTTCAGAACTCTGCTCTCGTGCTCAAATTTGCTCTGCGCGTGCTCAACTGTGTCCTCGCACTCGGTTAAGATGCTGCTCGCGCAGATTTCCTGCGCTCAAACTCAACTCTTCCTCTTGCCTTACGGAACTTCTGCTCGCGGATCTCTGCTCCTTTCTTTTTCGGATTTTTGTGTATCAACTGCTGTCAACCAATAAAGGCCGGCTAGCTTTGACCAATCAGACTATCCCTGTTTGTAATACGGGTGCGTTCGCTGTTTTTCCGAGGAGCGTCACATACGGGCAGGCACTCTTTTCAACAGGTTTTATCCACTCCCTACCACCGGGGCTGTAATAAATGTTGATTTTCTTTATTTTTTTGACCACTGTTGGAATAAAATATCATTCAATACATACAACAGCGTCTGAGCTTCTCATTAAAATGGCTATATTGTATAATAATAGCGGCATCGAACGCTGCTCTTTGAGGTGTGCTGGTGGAGAAAACAATGTCACCATCCTGAAGCTAGCGGGACTACATACTTGATACTTCACACAGCAGCAGCAGAGGTGCAGATGTTGTAGCTGAGAAAGTTTGGAGGTTGCCACTTCTTGCATTCCCAAACTAGTAGGGGAGTCAGATTTTGTTAAGTGACCCAACAAAATCTGACTCCAGATTTTATTTCATATCATACAATCTGCACAGTTAACTCAATCTGCATATTTCTGTTAAAGTCCTAGTTTTGAAATAGTCTGTCTGTTCTTAATCTGCCATACTGTGATCTGTTCTTACAGACTGTAATTTACTAGGTTTAAAAAAAAAAATTTTTGTTGTAATTTGGTGTTTTAGCTCTTGTAGCAAATAATTTCCAGGTGTGGGATAAGTAAAGAAATTCAATTCTATTATGTTGTTAACTGGCTCAATAAAAATAACAACAATAACAAATGGCTTTATACTTAAGAACTATACTTATATTAAAGACTTTATACATAAATACCAGACATATTTTGATGCCATATCTTGCATTCTTAGGGGAGTCCGATTTTAAGTAAGGAGATATAAAGTTTTCTCAGTGAACAAATATTTTATTGACACGTGTAGAACACTGATGGAATATGAACAATATTTGGCGATTACACCCTGTCCTGTCCTGATGTCCTCATAGGAGTGAAGCTGAGAGTAGCGTAGGATCTCCCCCGATGCCATTTAGGGTGCGCACATACGGATGAGAAGAGGAGGAGAAACATGTCACCTAATCATATTCAACAGGAAAACACGTCTGCAGGTCGGTACTTAATCACATTTAACCCGAAAACAACAGCAAAAACAGTAAACGTACAACAGAAAACCCGTCAAGTGGCCCCAGTGTGAAACGTAAGTTGCGCGCGTTCACGCGAAGGGGGAGTCAGATTTTTCCAGGGAGTGTGAAAATTGCACAACACCGGTCCATTTTAGCAAGCCAACTGCTGTCCCGCTAGCTTCAGGATGGTGACATTGTTCCAATATCATCAGTAAGCTTGATAATGTCAAATGAATGTTTAAAATCCTGAGTAAACCCAATTTATCCTCATTCTTTAGGGAAATGACACCAACAAAAGGGAAAGGCAAGAGACTTACTTCAAAATGAAGTAAGCAGAAACTCATATGGCTATCAGCAACTACACAACTACTTTTCGATGCATTTTGTTTGTTTTGCAGTGTCTGCTAATCCACAAGCATCATCTGCCTGTTTCCACATATAAAGTCAGGCACAAGAGAAAAAAAGGCATACAGGAGACAGAAACTATGAACGTTGAGCAGCCTCATCCACAGGTTTAATAGTTGGTTGTCAATGGTCTTCAAAAGAAAAATACAAGTGAAAAAAACAAGTCAAAAACATGAGAAAATGGTGTGAATTGAAATTTCTAAACATAAAGACATTTGAATGGAACTGTCTTTTGGGCTGGGGCGGCTGGTCAATAGAGGGCGCTAGGGCGCCGCCCCCTCTGTCTCACATCATGTAGAGTCACAGCCCTTCCTTTAATAAAACGTTTTTAAAATTACATTTACATGTATATCTTATGTTTTTAACAAGCACAATGGATAATAGAGCCTGTAGAGAGTTACTAAAATGTATAATTTGTAATAAAAAGTCAGATTAGAAACGTCCGGGACACACTCATCTTTCCCCATTGACTCTCGTTATAACTTTGACATACACAGTTCGTTCCTCTTCAATACAAGAGAAAGGAGACTGCGGGGCACAGGCTGACCATGCCCTGCGCTCATCTTCAGCAACACAGAGTTCAGGAGTTGCAATGGTGCTGTGGCTCTGTACCAGCTCTGTACCAGCTCTTCATGAGCAACAATCTTCAGGACACCTTCTCAGAGACTGTGTCTCTCCTGAAGATCCTCATCACGACTCCAGTGACGACAGCTGAATCTGAGAGGTGCTCAGGGGCGGTTTGAACGTTATTTCATTCGGTCGTTTGACTGAAGGGCCGGTCCACATGTGGGCCAGTGGGCCGGTGCGCTGGTATTTATTAAATAATTTTGTTTATTGGGTGCCCGACGCTGTATAGCTCATTGGGTTAAGCAGGTGACCCGCGGCCCTTTGCTGCATGTCTTCCCCCTACTTTTCCCCCAATTTCCTGTCACTCTTCACTGCGACTATCACAATAAAAAGGCAAAATAAATAAATAATTTTGTTTATTTATCCATATGCAGCCGAATGGGATGAGCATCCAACCATTCATCAGCCCTGTACAGGCACGCAGGCCCACATGCGTCACACACACGCACGCTCGGCCCCACACGGGCCCTGGAGGTGCTTCTCAACACTAAAAAGAATCAAGACCTTCCTCAGGAACACGATGTCACAGGATCGTCTTAATGCACTGGCCATGCTCTCTATGGAAAAGAAACTTGTCAGGGAGACCCCAGATTTTAACTATAGAGTCACTGAGAAATTTGCATGTGTCAAAGACAGAAGAGCAAAACTTGCATACAAAAAATAACACAGATGTAGAGGTGCTGGCTGTAATCTCTAAAATGTGAGGATTTACTTTTCTGTCATTTAATAATGTAAATAGAAATGTTAGTTGACACAAGTGGCACTTTAGACTGAAAGCCTGTTGATTTTCATATGTTCTGAACTCTGAGGAATTACTGTTTTTCTTATTTTCATTGTAAATATTTAATGTTAGTTGACAGAAGCACTGTGGGCTCAAAGCCTAAGATAAGATAAGGTTTTATTTGTCACATGCACAGTTATACATCGTATAATGCCTAATGGTTTCAGTATTTTTTTTTCAGGCAAAGTGACACATTTTTATTGCTTTGATCTTAAATGCAGATTTGCTGTTTTCTCATTGTCATGTAAGGTTGTTAATGTAAAAGTTGCTCACAGAAGCACTGTCTGCTTTAAGCCTTATAATTAGGTTTTTTTTATTTTTTACAAAATGTCCAATGTTTGTTGTTTCACAGGTATGGATTTGTTTTTGTTTATTTGAGTATGTAAATATAAATATGTTGTTCCAAAGATTTTGCTGGACAGAAGAAGCACTTGGCACTCTTTGAAGCTGGAAAAATGAATTGTTTCTTTTTTACTTTTGAAGTAAAAAATAGATTTGCATATTTATACATTCTTAATTTGTTTAATTATAGAAAATGAGATTTTAAGGGTTTGTGTGTACCAATTACACCTTATCTGGAGCAACTCATATCAAACTGGGGAGATAAATTCAAATTCACTAGCTGGTAACATTTACATGCATTTAACTGTCTATTTGACTCAGCAGTAGTGCTTAGGTGTACCCTCGTAGTGGTGCATATTAATAGCACATCAATTGGCTGTGAACATAATTTACATCAATTCTTGTATTCCGGTGTTGCCGACTGCTATTTGGTTTGGTAAATTAAGTGCGCCCCCCCAAAAGAAAAATTCACCAGCCGCCGCTGCTTTTGGGATGTTATTTCCATCTTTAGGAGATTAGCCTGAATAAAGGTTGTCAGTCAGCATCCCTAGAGCAACTGGATCAGTTGGTTACTGAGCAGGGAATCCTATAAGCCACAATAATAGGAACAGACCTGTCATTTCAATGAGCAAGATTGATTAGGTCAGGATTTTTCTTTACCTTCCTCGATGTAAAAGGGATATGGTTCTCTCTGTAATCACCAGGCCTTGATATGTGGAGCTGGAAGATTTTTTAACAACTGAAATTTCCCTACAATGCTGCTCCTGAAGTGTATATAAGAAAAGCTCCACGTTCAGAGCAACACCACAACAACCTCCCTGATCATCTGTGAGACAGTCTGCTGAAGCTAAGACCTGATGGTAATTATATGAAATGTTATTCTTTGCGGTATTTTCTGAAGGACGATGGTTGAATATCTGTTTAGTTTTCATTTTGACCAAATCGGTCATTTGAGAAAGGTTATATTATTTTTTATTGGTTTTTACAGGTGTGATCACTGAAACCATGCTGAAGGTAGCACTTGTTCTTGGATGCCTCCCGAACCTTGCTCTGGACAATCCTGTAAGTGTGGATTTATTATACTCATAATAATATATAAACTATGTACAATATATTATTATTGTAATAAAGTAGAATGCAGGTAATTTTCAAGATGTAACTTGTGGATTTTCTACAGATGGATGGAGGACACAAACGACTTGCCCGTTCAGACTCTGATTCTGGTTCCAGCTCTGATGAGGTGAGTTCCTTCTCCATCCTCTAGAATCAAACCACACATGAACATCAGTTACTGTAAAATTTCTGATTGTTTAACAAATGTTTGTGTTTTCTGTTAAGGCTACCACTACAACTGCTACTACAACCACTACTGCTGCTGGTGCTACTACCATTTTGTCTGCAACACAAATACAACAAATCATCCAGGCTCTTCTTGCCCTCTTACAACGATAATAATCTTTAGTTTCTGAGCACTTTTCAAATTCCAAGTTCATTAAAGTGCTTCACAAGGCAGAAAAATTAAACAGACAGGTCCTATAATTGTGAGACTGGAAAAAAAAACACAATTCGATGGATGAAAACCAGTGTTGGAAAAGGTCAAAACATTTTTGAGAGAAATCAAAGACAGTTCAAAGGAAACTACATCTCCCGTAAAATCCGGAAAGTATGTCTTCAGAAGTAAACAGTAACATCTTAAAATGTGTCCTAAACACACCTCCTGTTTCCTACTGCTGCTACAACTACTACGGCAGCAACGACTACAACAGCTGCTCCATTCTAATATCTGAAATGTAACCAGGAACCAAGAAGTGAATGAAAACCAGTTTGAAGTGGATTTTCAATGTCAGCTCTATTTCCTGTTGGTTTGAAATGTTTTACTGAGAATTTGCCCAAATTTTCTCCTCTCAAATTTAAATGATGTTGTTCTTCCCCTGACCACACTGCCAAATAAAATTCATAAATGTAAACTATATGGACTCTGTTCTGTTTGTATGTATGTTTTTACGTGCATGCATGCACGCACAATTGTATTTCTATGTAACAGTGGCCATCATCACAGGGAACATTCTTTAAAATAAAATGTAAAAATCATGTCTAATACCCTCTGGTAAAATTTTAGAATTTTTGTTAAATGAGGACTGACAGGAGCTGCACAGTGAGTCAGTGGTTAGCACTGTCACTTTGCACCTAGAAGATCCCGGTTCGTGTCCCATCCTGGACCTGGGATCTTGCTGCATGGAATTTGCATGTTCTCCCTGTGAATGTGTGGGTTTTCTCCGGTACTAAAGCTTCCACCTACAGCTCATGTCAATTGATAACTCTAAATTGTCCATAGGTGTTTTCTTTGTAAATGTAAACCTTTCGGTTCTAAAACCTTAAGGTGTAATTCAGGTTCGGAGGGAGTTTTGTTTGAAATACAGTCACCCCAAAAACGCACAATGACAACAGAGTATAAATTTTTAGGAAAAAAAAATTGAAGCCTACACATAGTTTAGCTCATAAATGTTGACGCGACCAAAACATCGTATCCATTGACGGTTCACAATAATCGCAATCCAGTTCACCAACAGTACCAGGATAGAAGGATAGAAATGTTTTTTTTTTCACCCACAACTGGCCGGCCAGGCAAATCAAACTCAAACCCCTGGGCAACAAAACAAAAAAAATGTCGAGTGGACTCAGGAAAATCCTACCGCCTCCTTATAACGAATGTCTGACAAGATGGTCTGAGGTGATGGCCAATCCCGTGATGGAGTGATGGAGATATGGACGTGGATGGACATCAGCACAGTAGCAAATGGATGAAGATGGAAGTCCCACTGAAGAGGATCCTCAAAAAAAAAAAAAAATAACAGCCTACACAGATGTGCAAGGCAATTACTCATACAATCCATAATAAGTGTCCAATACATCTACTTCAATAAAGTTACCATTCTGCCAGTCCTTTCTTAGCTCGTAACACACTGTAGACGTAATACATCATAGCACAGATGAACAATATAACCTCCTGAATTTAAATGCATTCTTCACTCAGCCTACAACTGATAATGCAACACATTTTACAGTTTAACACATTACTAGGACTCAGAAACTTTAGCATTTGAACACATGCAGCATCTAACTAGCCAGCGCAGACTGCAACCCTTTATTTTACACAGTAAATTACTCAAGTAGCAACCACATACGGTTCAGTAAAGACATAAAACAGTTATCATCATCAATGGAAAACCATTAAATTCCTACCAAAGTTATCCCGACTGTTTTTTAGACAGACTACGAGGTTCGTGTTTCCCGTTTTTAGCATCAGCTTTGCTAGCGTTAGCAAGCTACCGTAAAACCTTGAAGAACACCCATTACTCACCGGAATATCAATTTCTATGTGGTTCAAAGACGTCTAACGATTTTTATCTACTTCGGCAACTTCTGCGGTTAACCTCAGTGTCAAAATACCTCATTCATCGTTTGGTTTTTAAGTAAATCCAGCTCGAGCTCAAGCGTAGCATAGCATCCACA
>NC_067114.1:0-21324 GCF_021347895.1 Acanthochromis polyacanthus | reverse complement strand
CCACGCTACACCCATGTTTCTGAAGGCACAAGGGTCTAGGAACGCTCGACAGGGAGGGAGGCGGGCTAAAAGGTTGTCTATCAAATCCCTCTGCAGCAATTGGGTAGGTATACAATCAATCAGCGCAACGAATAGGCTGACGTAGTTCCTAGAGCACCGGCGGATTGTGGCTAAGTCCCGTTAGCTTCCCAACCAGCGGAGCCGTGGAGCCAACTGGTATATTAAGGATTTGCCATATCCCGTCGGCATAAGTCCAAATACGTCTTTCTTCTCAATGAAACACTTCAGTGCCGTCCTTTGTTTATCTTTCAAGTTGAATTTTAGCTTCAAATCTTTAAGGGCTGTGGCCAAAGCCGAGTCGAACGATAAACTCTTTATTGTTTCCGGTTGTTTCTGTCAGAATCGTCACGCCTCTGTCGTCACTTAGTTACGCCGGCCAGTTTTAGGAGAATCCAGCCTCGAGCCTTATGGAGGGTAACTAGGCCCACCCTGGCAGAGAATTAAATTCGTTGCTGTGGGTTGTCTAGCACGGCTAGGCTAATTTCCATCAGTACAGCTGGAGAAAACAGTTTTGTTCTGACTTATACTGCACCCAGCCACCAGAGTTGGATCAAGATATTTGGTCTTCACATTGTGCTGTCATGTCGTTTATCTTATAAACACACTCCAATAGAAAGCTGGACGAATCTGCCATAAATGTGTTTATTAATGGTGGTAAATGTGGAAAACTTTTGCCCTGGTGGGGGCGCTATGGAGCTGCAGAAGGAGGTGGCTGCTCAGCGTCAGGGCCAGACTGGGAAAGAAATTCAGGCCGGGAGATTTCCAATCAGTCAGACCACTTCCGCCACCGCAAGGTGTCACGTGGGATAATGCACCAAAATTTTGTTTTTTTTCCTTCCAAAAATATGCCTTTTACAGTTATGTTATAGCAATTACAACACTACTAAACAGACAGTAAGTCTATTAAACACAACCATAACGACAGCTCCATACAGTTCAGTACTTTTCTCTTCTGTAATCTCTTCACTGCCCTCACCAATTTTTCCAATGTTTTCCTTTTCCTATTATTTATATAACATGTGGAATTAAAAATATATATATTATTTTGTCAGCAAATCATTTAGATGTCAGCTGGTCATAGCTAATAGAATATGCAAACACCAATGTTCATTTTATAACTGAAAATTGTAAGTCAACTGCCTATCCTACCTGAAGAGGGGGTCTCAAACGTTTTCAGACTTCCTGCAACCCACCTGACACCTGTGGAGCTTATTTGGGCACAAATACATAATAAATACTTTTATTCGTCTTTTAGTCTTATATTTGTGAATTACGCTTCTTTAACCTTTTATTTGTGTTTCAGTTTTCTAGTTGTGTTTTAGTCTTTTAGCCTTTTCAGTTATTAGTATTACTCGTTTTATTTTCATCCTTTTGTTTTTATTGAATTCTTCTATGCCCTGCTGATTAGTGTCTTAGTGTCTGATTTGTTTTAATTCTGTTTGTCTTTACTTCACCTCACTCTACACTCTTAATCTTTTAAATTTATTTTATAGCTTATTGTTTTACTGTTCTGTCTCTTTTATAATCTCTGTTCTATTATTTTTAGTATGTATTTGTTCAGGTTTGTTGTTTTTAGCTTTTACTCTGGTCCTCATGGTCTCTTTTATGTAGCAGGGTTCTTGTATTGTCTGGGTTCCAATGACATGGACTCTCTCAATTTCATTTTGTGTTTTGTGCATGTCTTAAATGTTCTGTCTTTTAAAGGATCTTGTTCTTTGCTGTCTCTCTTGTGCTGTGATGCCTTCATGTTCCTGTCTGTGTCAAAGCACTATTTGTAAACCTCAGTTTTTAAAGGTGCTATACAAATAAAGTTTATTATTATTATTATTATTATTATTATAAGGTAGCTGTCACAAAGTGTGAAAAATGCTCTGCGTCTGTGGTTCACATTTGTGATTTCCCATCTAACGTGTTTGGTTTGTGTAACTCATGTCCACTGGTTAGTACAGTTCATTTAAGCATGGTGTGAAAATGTCATGGAGAGCTTTTAGTTTCAGAGTAGAGAACACTAATTTACTTCTTTTTTTTTTTTTTTAAAGATTTTGAAACCTAACTTTATATACTTGGCTTTTTTTCAGATTTGGCTGAGTGGTTAATAACAGGCTTCTTTGTAGTGTGACAGACTCAGAAGACTTTTTTGTACTGGTGTAGACAGATTTTAAATCACTGCTGATAGATTTATCTCCTAACATCATCACAGCTTCTGTCTGAAGCTTTCTCTCTTTATTGTCATCGTGTGTCACAGCAGGAGGACGTGGTGTGATTGGATGTGGAGGATTAGTTTGTGTAACAAGAAAAATGTTCTACTATATGTGTAGTTATCGTGCATTTGATCTGTGGCCACACTAAGTTTGTCAAGTTCATGAGTGAACACTTGCACCAAAGTCACATACACTATTGTTGTAGGCTTGTATTCTACTGAATTCTTAATATAACGCTCTCATATAAATTATATTAGAGCTTGAAGTTATGCATGTTTAAGGGTGAGGCTGACTGGAGTGACAGTAGATGTGTCCTAGAGATGTTTTCATGGCAAATCTTAGTTTTGCGACTTTGTTCATTTTTGGATTAGCTGGGAGTTTGGCGATGTCAAGTACTGCCAAGAAGGTTAAGGTTAAACTGCTCATCAGGAAACATACAAACGGTGTCACAGCGCTTCATCCATTATTATAGATATTGTTTATATCGAGCCAATGACTTCCATTCAGTCTATGGGCTGTTCTAGAGTCAAGAGAAGCTCTGAGCTGAACATCCACATGCTTGTAATGATTATGCTAACATCCTAAAGTTTACCATGTATAGGTGTAGTTTAGCTTGGTAGCATTTGGCACTGGCTAATCTGTAGCATACTTCATGGAAATCCATCCAATAGATGTTGAAGCATTTAATTTGGGACCAAAGGTGGACCAGCTGATAGACTGCACAGCCCAACCTCCAGTATGGTTCACTTAAAGGGTCATCAGTAAGTTTTAAAATGACTTGACCAGACTACTTTTATCTATAACAATTAGCATCAGAACTTAAGATCAAGATCAGATATGCATCGGGGTACATACATCAATGCAATACGTTTCAGTCTCAAAATATTTACTCAGACAATACAGAATGCAAGTGAAACATTTTCTATAGATTCAGGTAATATCCAGAATAAACACAATATTCACAGCAATGACAGCAACATGGCCCTTCTTGTATTCTGTGAGCGCAGACAAAAATAAACGAGTGGTAAAGATCTTTGCCTTAACAAACTGCTCCTTGATCACAGAAGAATCAGATGCATGTCTTTCTCTTCATACATTTAGTAGAAAACAGCAACATATTAATCATTCAGAGGAATCACCTCAGCTGACTCTCCTTTTCCAAGCTCAGTAGAAGTCTGTAAGCTGAAGTCATCAACATGAAGCACTTCTACTGCTTACGGTTTGTAAACAGTCTGCGTTAATGACATCTCAGCTTGAAGACTTCTGTTTTTAAATGTATTGTTTTTCGTGATGTTTTCCTTCAGTATATGTAACTCGAGCAATGCACTGTCTCAAACTGACATTGTGACGTTCAAACATTCACATGCTGTATGATCTGAATTAGCTCCATTACAGTACATTCAGCATCACTGGTCCAGTCTCTGAGGATTGGACGTGCAGGTGTAAACAGATTCAGTGTAATACAGTAGTATAGGGCTGCCAGCTGCCCTGAGCTCAACTACAAGGAGGGTTATTTGTGTCAAAGACTGCATCGTGAACATCTCCAGCCTCCGGCTAAGCTGCTTTCCAGTCATGTATGAAAAGTGACATGAGGCTCTCGTTGGAGTCTCCTCAGGCAAAAAGAGCAAAATGTCCAGAGCAAAGCCTTTACCAACACAGGAGCTGTTTAACTCGTATGCTGGATCAGAAAAGTGGTTTAGAGAGGAACTGTGGGCCAAGAGAGCAGCTCAGTGTGGATTCATACTGCCATCTGGTGGTGGAAGAGTGAATGTGAACAGTGCTGCTGAGTACTGAATTTAAGGATCATCAGGGAGGCATTTTTATGGAAGTAAATGTGTGCCATCAGAGTTTGAATTTGAATTTCTGAAGATGAATTTTTTATGCATTGAATTTTTTGACACTGAATTAATTTTGCCACTGAAAAAAATAAGTGACAGAAATTTTAAAAATGCATGCTAGAAATTCAATGGTTTAAAAAATTCAACGTCTGATTTTCAAGATTAAAAAAATCATCTTCAGAAATTCAGATTCAAACTCTGTTGGCACACATTTACTTCCATATAGGACGCTTTGGAAAGTTGTTAGATTTAGCGAGAAAGTCGCTAAGTTGGCAACACTGTGCCTGCCTGGTTCTGGGTTTCTGTGCCCCGGAGCTACGCCTTTCTGCAGCGTCCTGCAGACAGAACTCAGGGTTTAGAACCACCAATAGCAGCTTCAGGCAGGATTCAGGGAATAATTGGAGTTATTTACTAAAACACAACAAAATGTTTGGGCAGAAACACAACTAAGGCCAGAATTACTCACTCTTTTTTATGTACTTATTTGACCAGTAACTCCTTCATGGCTGGAAATGACACAAATTAAAGGCGATAAAACACTATATTAGAGACTGAAATGATCGATAAAATGTACAATAATATATATGATCTATGTTTATGAAAAATCCCATGTTTAAAATGACTCATTATGAATGATTTTTTGTTTATTTTTGCTAATTCCACAATTATATAATAATAATAATAATAATTATATTATTATTATTATATTACTAATAACAAAATAACAATGATTATTGCTATTATTCTTTATTATTATTATTGTTATTATGAAAATCTAAAGAGAATGATTATTATATAATTACTATTACTATTATGTATTATTGCATATAATGATAACTATTATTCCATGATAATGTTTACTTTATTCTAACAAAATAATATACTATGATGTAATGATAATAACAATAATATTAATGATAATTATAATTTATCATTTATCCTCATTATTATTATTATTATTATTATTATTATTATGTGAAATGTAGAGAAAATAATCAACTATATAAATAAGCAAAATTTATTTGGTGAACATAACAGCACGTATCCATAAATAAATTACTTGTTTTAGCTGTTTTTAAAAACAGGAAAGTGGTGCAATTTTCTTGTCACACATTTACATAATAATAATAATAATAATAATAATAATAATAATAAATAATAATAATAATAAGTACTGTTTCTAGAGAAAATAAGCAAACAAAATGATGGGCACAATTATTTACAGAAAAAATGTGAAAAATATTTGTTTGTTTTTTAAAACAATTGGTGTAAATATCAGAAAGTATCTGTAAAATAAATACACGTTTAATCTGATTTAAAAACAGTAAATGATGCAATTTCTCGTCACACATTTTATTTTATGCTATTTTATGATCAATATCATGTCCAAAATTATTCATTTTTAATGATTTATTATTATTATGATTATTATATTATGTTTATCTATATATTTTGTCCTGTTTATGTTTGTGTCTGAATGGTTTAATCTGCAGGACAGTGTATTTATTCCTGTACCTGCAGTGACCACGTGTTGACCATTAGATGGCAGTATTTTCCTTCTGGCTTCGCTCCAGACGTCTTTCCCAGAAGCATTACCGTAATTGGAAGGGAAATGGGACTGAAAAAAGCTCTAGGTGTGCACACTTAGAACACATTCCTGCAGCTTTAACCTGCAGTAACGTCAAAATAAAGACCAGAGAGCCAAAAGAACATATTTAGCGTGGGAAGTTTAGAGTTGGATGAGGCAGAAAAGGGAAATTTGATCAAGGCATGCAAATAAAATGTAAGAAGAGAAGGATCACAATAGGCAATTAAATAAAAATAAAAGAGGAAAGTCAACCCACAATTGAACAGAAACACCAGATTCATCAGATGCAACGTCTATCTCTGCAGAAGCACCATCAACCTGCAGTGAACACCATAATATGTCCATAATTTCCCTACACATCTACCTGTAGCTGCATTCAAGCAGCAGAGAATCTGTTCCTGCCTCTCCAGAGCTGCAGGGATAAAGCTGCTGCTGGGACACAAGCTGTCAATCTGCTGCGCTCTCTGAGCTGCCCTGCGAGCGTCGTTCTGCAGCGTTTGAGGAAAAACACGACTACGCCTCACAAATCCAGCTCCTCTTCCAGGTTTGTGTTGTAGCTACAGTTGGTGTCAGTAGTAAACCATCTGAGGCGGTAGATGGGAGAGTAAAGAGTGGTTTGACAGGAAGCAAACAACAGTTTGGATGTTGTAAGAAGATTAAGTTGTGCAGCACGAAGAGCTGAAAGCTGGGATGTCCGTTAACGACAACAGAAAGGCTTTAACCTGCAGAGAGGAAAAAATCATAAAATAAACGGTGAAATCTGGAAGGAACGTGAGCCAGAAGCAATATGTTAAAAACTGTGAAATACCGCGCATAAAAAAAAAAAGAAAAACAAATATATGTAAAATCAGGAAAAACTTTAAAATCTTAAAATATTATTATAGCTGATTGAAGGAAGACTAAAAAAGGAAATGTTTATTTATAACGCTGTAAAGAAGGAAAATGTTATTTGTTGGTATGCAGTGCTTTTATGCTTTGTTTTTTGTTTTTTTTTACAGTGACCATGAAACATAAATTAGTACATTTTTCTGTAATTTATCAAAACAGAAAAAAAATGAAATAACAGCTGGAAGAATTATGATCATTTTCCAATTTTAATACAATATAATTTTTTAAAATCAGAATATTTTTGCAGATTAATACAGTAAATATGGCATAATTTTTAGTCCAGTGTTGTTTAAAAATAAAGATCTTTTATAAAAATCACAGACTGTTGATGTGAGTTTATAGTTTTCCCTGAATTCTGTGATTTCAAGTTACCCATTTGTAAAAATGCAGATTTATTTATACTTTTATTATTGTTTTTAATTAAATATTATCTATAATTTAACAAAAGGGGAAAATCTGTCACTAATCACTATTTCAAAAATGATTTACCAGTTTTCTGTTTTTAATAAACATTATTTCTTTTTTTAAAAAATGAAAAAAAAATCTGTTAAATCAGATTATTTTACTTAAAAAAAATAAAATACTGTAAATAATCAATTTTGTGATTTTAAATCCAATAAAACACTGAAATTATGTTCACACAAGAAAAGAATAAAACCAGAAATTACTATTTGTAGAAATGCTCCAATTTTTATTTGGACATCTGTAAATTAATACTTTTATTATTGTTTTTTTGATTAAATATATCTATAATTTAACAAAAAGGGTAAAATCTGTTTAATCACCTATTCAAAAAATATTACCAGTTTTTCTATTTTTAATAAACATTATTTCTTTTTTAAAAATGGAAAAAAAATTGTTAAATCAGATGTTTTTAGTTTAAAAAAAGATAAATATCTGTAAAATAATCAGATTTTGTGATTTAAATCCAATAAAAGACTAAAATTCATGTTCACAAAAAGAAAAGAATAAAACCAGAAATTACTATTTGTAGAAATGCAGATTTTTCATGGTGGACAACATGCAAATTAATACTTTTTTAAACGAGATATGATCTATAATTCAACAAAACATGGAAAATCTGTAAAATAATTAGAAAAACAGTTTAAAAAAACAGACATTATTTAAAAGTGGTCACCACAATGCTTCTCAAACAAACAAAAATGAACTAAATATCTGACAAACTCATATTTTTGCTTAAATTGGATCAGAAAAGTTGGTTTGGACCTCTGACGCTGCAGATATTTCTGTATCTTTGGTACATTGTCTTATAAACCCAGTCAGAGTGTTCCTGGTAACCCAGAACTCGGTGGAGCAGCTTTCAGGAATAAGTCCTCGTGTTTAGAAGTGGCTCTAATCTCCGTCACACCTGCCACCCGTAGAGAGCTATAAATACGAGGCCATAAGAGGATCCACCTGGTGTGAAGGATGGATGCTGCCGGACAGCGATCCTCACAGCTTAGAGAGGAGAGGAGAAGAGCAGCGAAAGGACGGCAGCTTTTTATCTGACGGCTAACGAGGAAAGAGGCGGAAAAGATGCTGCTGTCAGAGACGGGATGAGTTAGAAAGAAAGACACTAAAGGAGGGAAGAAAGTCCCATCAAAACACTTAAAGGCAAGATCAAAAGACAGACAATAAAAACCTGATTTACTGCTTTAGACAAACCTTTTAAAGTGGAAATTTCATGTGAATAATTTGTTTAATTTGAGCTCAAATACTGTCAGCAATAACATCAATAATCTGTGTTTTTTCAAGCAGTAATTTATTTATTTTTGCAATTTTATTGGATTCAAATCTGCTGAAGGTGTTCTATCACAGATATCTGCCGTTACTAGAAAGAAATATTACATTAAAAAAAATTAACTTATTTTCTTATTTTCAAGTCATTTTAGACAAACTTTGAGTCATTTTAAGTCAGAGTCATTCTGCAAAATTTCTGTCATTCTGAGAGAAATTCTGACTGATGTTGGATCAGTTTCCTCTCACTTCAGACTATTTTCATGTCATTTTGCACACATTTTCACCGTTTTAGACCATTTGAGGGATTTTTTCTGTAATCTGGATCATTTTCTAGTCGTTCACGGCTGCTCAGACGTCTGTCAGCGCTGGAACAGGATCCAAAGATACGATTGAGTTGATGAAGGGATTATTTAATCCTCCAGTTCTGAGTTGTTTTGAGTTAATAAAGTCAAACAGCTGAAGGTAAATGAGGTCAGAACTTCAGTTAGTTTAATGGAATCAGTAAATGAGGCCGTCTGTACGATAGATTCTGGTCTTTGGGTTTCAGTAAATCTCACAGTAAACGTTGTTTTCAGCAGCAGAATAACAACAAACCTCCTTCCACAGATGCAGACCTGAAGGTTGCTCTGCAGCAGAAACTCCTTCTGAATCTTCAGGAACCACCATGACGTCCGTGTTCCTCCTCTCTGACGGACTCCGCTTCCTCTCTGACATCCAGGACCCGTTAGAGAACCCGGAGCCCTGACGCTGAGAGGGGACAGTGAACGTGTCGCTGGGAGCTGCAGAGCGGTGCTGCGTTCAGGTTCATGTTTGTGTGTGGGGGCTGTGAGCGCTCGCTGCAGCCTTGGATCCTCAGTGGAACCAGAGTCCGTCGGACGCGCTGCCTTCGGGCCGGAGGCGCTCCAGACCAGTAACTACTCCCTGGTGCTGCTCATCCAGCTCAGCCTGCTCACCTTCGACCTGTTCGTCAACTCCTTCAGCGAGCTGCTGAGGACCGAGCCGGCCGTCCAGCTCGTCCTCTTCATGTGAGTCCAGTTTAGCACAAAATGACCTCTGGAGGGTTTGGAAGCACAACAACGTCTGTGTCCTTCTGGAGAAATTCTCTGCAATTTTGGATCATTTTCAAGTCATTTTAGACAAATTTTGAGTCGTTTTGAATGATTTTTAAGCATCTTGGACAAAGTCAGTGTCATTCTGCAAATTTTCAGTCATTCTGGATTCTGACGGATGTTAGATCATTTTCCGGTGATTTTAGACTATTCTGAACAGATTTAAGTTATTTTGGACAATTTTGAGTCATTTTGGGAAGATTTTTGTCATTTCTGACAACTTTGTGTAATTCTGGACACATTTTCTGCAATTTCGGATCATTTTCAAGGTCATTTTAGACAAATTTTGAGTCGTTTTGAATGATTTTTAAAGCGTCTTGGACAGATTTAGTTCATTCAGGGTCATTTTTTATAATCTGAGAGAAATTCTGACTGACTTTAGAGTCATTTTGTACATTTAGAAATCATTTTGGTCAATTTTTGAGTCATTCTGGGAAGATTTGTCATTTTCTGTAATTCTGGACAAAGTCTCTGCGATTTTCCATCACTTTAAGTCCTTTTAGACTAATTTGAGTCATTTTGGACGATTTTTTTAAGCATCTTGAATTAAATTCAGCGTCATTCTGCAAATTTTCAGTCAATGAGGATCATTTTTAAGCCATTTGAGAGAAATTCTGACTGAGTTTAGATCATTTTCATTTATACTATTTTCATGTCATTCTGAACCACATTTACTGTAATTCTGGATCACTTTCACGTCATTTGGACACATTCTGAATACATTTTGGGATCATTTTAAGCATCTTGGACAAAGTCAGTGTCATTCTGCAAATTTCTGCTTCGTTACTCTGGATAAAAGCACCTCATAAATGAAACTGTAGAATTGTAGAAAATTTTCTGTAATTTAGAAAAAGCAGAAAAAATCTGTAAAATGACATTAATTTTAAAACAAATATTTACGACCTTTCAGTTCTTGATATACGTAATTTTTCTGTCATGAAATGGCAAATGCAGTATTAATACGGAAAAATGCAGCGAAAAAGATAGAAAAAAATGTGGAACTTTTTAAAAGCCATAATAATAGCGGCAAAGAAAGATTTTTTTTCAGTTAATTTAATGCAGATTGTCATTTATGGTCAAACATGCAAGAGAACCAATTACTGTTGGTAAAAATACAAACTTTGGACGTACTTTAAAAGCTTTGAACTGTCATTTTAGAACATTTTACTGTTTAGTTAAATGTACATTTCTGGTAAAATCACAGAATTCTTTTTGCCAGAAGCCTTTTCCATGTGGTTTTATGTGTAACTGAACAAAAAGCTCCCTCTCCTTCCTGGTTTTTTCCTCCCTAGAATCCAGGACATCTCCATCCTGTTCAACCTGATCATCATCCTGCTGATGCTCTTCAACACCTACGTCTTCCAGGTGGGCCTGGTCGCCGTCTTGTTGGACAGATTTAGGTCTCTGCTGATGCTCTCTGCTCTCTACCTGACCTTCAGCATCGTCCTGCACTCCTGGCTCATGGTACAAACAACACAAACACCCGCATCACCGCTTTCTTTGGGGATTTTTCTATCTTTTAATTCCAAGCAATGAGATTATTTAGATGTTTTTTATGCTGCTTTCAGAATCTGCGCTGGTTAAACACCAACAGGTTCATTTGGACGGACGGTCTTCAGGTGCTGTTTGTGTTCCAGAGAACCGGTAAGATGGCCTTTAAATCAAATTAAAAACACCAAAGCAGACATCATTCCTGTATAAATCCGAACGTGAGCTTTAACTGTCTGCACAAACAATCTTTGAACGGATAAAATTCAGTTTGTGGGAATTACATGAGAATCAAAAGTGGTTTATTGAGCTCTAATGTTTCTCTCGGCTTCATAGAAGAAGAGTCCGTTTCTACTCAACCTAAAGACATTTACAGCTCACTTCATTCTGTTTTTCAGGTTAATCTTTTCTCCACAACTTTCTGTCTCTACATGCATGCAGCAGCACAAACTCACCTCTAGTTTTGCTGATAATAAACAGAATAAATTCATAATTCGCTCCTGTTTTCCTGCTTATATTTTGCGTTAAAGCTGCAGCAGCATGTGGGAGTGATTTTCACACGTGTATAAGCTGATAAGGGGATAAAAGGATTAATTGTCCCGTTGTTCAGACTTAATACCGACAACAAACTGTTCTTTAGTTCACTTTCAAGCTCTTTTCATCGTTTCAGATTCAGTTTTCATCTGTCAAGTTGCTTTAATCTGTAAACAAAGTCATAGCAGAGCTTTAAAATGCTGCTGGAGACGCAGAATTAACACATAAATACGGTGACACGGACGACTTTCTCACATTTTTCGTGCTCTGATCTAGTTGTGGTCATGAAGATCGGTTTGCATCAGTGCATTTCATCACTATTCAACAGCTTTAAAAGCAAGACTTTCACAATAAGACTGAAACTAGCTGCAGCGGTTTGTTAAATATCGGTCGACTGATGTGTTTTTTTCGGATATTTGGACAGATATTCAGAAACAACGTGTGTTTTCAGTGATTAAAAAAATGCTGTGGTTTCAATCACGGAATTTTGATGAAATGTTTTTGTTAATTTGTGGGTTTTTGTCAGTAAATTAAAAGATGTATTCATCGGCGTTGATTGGCTGCTCCACGTGACCAATCAGATCACACCGTGCGTATTTTTAAATTAATACATTTTACTGGAAGTTGGTCAAAAATATGTTAAAAAAACAATAAAGATAATCAGAAAAATGCTTATTATTATATCTGTCATTAGGGAGTCTGATAATCTGTGGATTTCTAGCATGAATTTAAAAAAAATATATAAATAATGTGTAATTTATAGGAAAATATGAGCACAGCAGAAATAAAGACGCTGAATTCTACACTCAGATTCAGCAGAAATGATTCTTTTCATGAGCTGTTCTGGATGTTAATTTAAAGCACTGGAAACTACACTAATGATGCAAAGAAGTTTTAAACTACAGGACAGAAAAACTACTTTTGAAGGCAAATATTACAGCACTTCAGTCTCCTTTTGTTCTGCCAACAGTCTGATAAAGTGATGACTCGTTTAAAATACATTTCCGGTATGATTTTGGTGTTTTATGCATTAAAACCTCCTATCATTTTCCTGCTCACAGCTTCCGTGTTGTACTACTACTTCTACAAGAGGACGTCTGAGTATCTGGGCGACCCTCGGCTCTATGAAGACTCACCGTGGCTGAGAGAGCTGTTTGCTCGAAGCAGACAGTGAAGCACCAGGAGGCCAGAAATTAGTGAAAAAACCCAGTCCATACAGCAAAAAAACACAGAAATCTAACAAGCGGCCTCTTTAGTACAGTTAACTTACAATCATAACGCCGTTTACATTTTGATAAACGCTAACATTCATCTGTAAAATACATTTTGTGAGCAAAAACATGCTTTTATTTTGAAAGGCCAAAAACATATTCTATACGTTTCCTTTCAGTGCAGCGAGGATTGTGCCAAATTCTGCTCTTTAAATGGTGAAAATGACCTAAAAAGTGAGAGAATGTTTTTGTATAAACGTCAGTCACCACATGCCCTTCTCTCTCTCTTCTCGTTTTTAAAGTCTTTATTCCAGATGTTTTATATCCGTGTGTTGCTTTGTCGACTTTGAACAGAGTTTAAGGAGTTTGTCATCTTCACTGTCTGTAAGATGTTTAAAATACAATAAAAAATACTTTAAAATGACGTGTGTGTGTGGGATTCAGACCTCTGCTTCACCGCTGCTTTGGAAACAAGACGCCAGATGATGGAAGCGAAAACTGTCCTTCAGTTCATCAAACTCTTTAAGCAGAGATTCATTCTGCAGGTTGAACTGAAGGAAACAGAAAAAGGTGTCAAACTAAAGCTTCTCTATCCTGAATGAGTGTCAAACACACTGGATGACAGAAAATGAATCGATGATCAATACAGGCCTGGATTCAAGCTAAACTCTGAATATGCTGGGCTAATCTGTCGACAACTGGCACTCAAACACCAATAAAACTGAATTTACACAGAAACCAAAGAAAACAGAAACTCTGTGAAATTAGTTCTCCTCTGTTATCCAATTCTACTGAGAGATAAACGGATTTTTGTTGAGTGTAGGGCTGAAAGGATTCCTCCAGTTGTTCCATTTCTAAAACCAGACGTTTCTAAAACCAGAAATTCTCTGAGTCGAGGCTTCATTTAACCCTCCTGTTGTCTCCATTTACGGGCACCAAAAAATATCGTTTCCTTGTCTAAAAATAATTCCAAAATTATGCAAAAAAAAAATCACCCAAATTTCTGAAAATTTGCAAAACCTTCAGGAAGAAAAAGTTTCCCTTTAAAGTTTTATTAAAAAAACAAAATCCCCCAATTTGGCCAGAAAATTGCTCATTCACATAAAAATCAACCAAAATTCCAAGGAATTTCGCTGGCTTTTGGTTGATTTTTTTGTGAATGTTCTTAGAGAAAATATTAGAAGTTTTACTGATATATATGTAATCATTTTAGATATTTTTAGGATTTTTTTTGGAAGATTTTTACTCATTTTTTGAAAATATTTACAAGAATTTTCTCACCAAATTATTATTTTTTTAAATAAAACTTTTAAGGGAAACTTTTAAGGAATTATTGGAATTTTCTTCCTGAAGGTTTGCAAATTTTCAGAAATCTGGGGAATTTTTTTTGCTGAATTTTTTTCAGACATTTGATGGCCATAAATGAAGACAACAGGAGGGTTAAAGTGAGACGCTTCTTACAGCCGATTTAAATCTAAACTCTGAAAAAAACCTGTGAAGGTTAGCACCACAGCATCAGTTACCATGGAGATGAGCCGGATATAAAGATCCGCTTTTGTGATGTTGAAAACTCTGACTTTTGGAGAAACATACCTGCTGACCTACTAATCTCTTTTCATAGCTCAAAAATATGTAGAAGAATTTAAGTAGCAGCCAAAAGCCGCTGAAAACAGTTGAGGTTTTTCCTCACAGCTCTGTAGATGTTCATTAAAATCTGTTTCCATGAATACAGATTTCAAAGCATGAAGAACATTGAACAATAAATGAACACCTGTTACTGTAAATAAACCAGGATTGATAAAAACATCAGTCTGACTCACCCTGACAGCATGTTTATGAAACAGCTCTGCTTCTTCTGGTCTTCTAGTCTGAAAACAAAACATTCATCAGGTGTTGTAAAAACTGATCCTGAAGGGATTTAAGTCTCTTTAGCGTTTGTTCACTTACTGTGATGTAGTGAATACAACACATTTAACCAACAGACTCAGACTTGAAGGGCTTTAATCATCAGGAGTCTGAATGTGAAGCTGTAGTTTCCATCACTCACCCTGAGGCAGAGCAGAGACAGGTGAGCCCAAACCTCTGGGTTCTGGTTGTCCAGGTGGTTGGCTTCAGTCAGAGCTTCTTCTGCTAAACTCAGCTCCTGCAGCTGCACAAACAGACAACAACAATAAGGCTCATTTACTGCAAACAAACAATAAAATGTGGCTCCTCTATCCTCCAGTTCATTAAACTCCTCCAGAAGTGATTCTGTCTGCAGGTGGAACTCAACAGCAAGAAAACAAAACGACTTTCTGGAGCCTCGATGATTTTAAAACACAGATTGGCAACAGAAAATGAATCACTGTTCAACACAGGCTTGGATTCAAGGGATGACTGGATTTGCTTTGAAACTTGAGTGAAAAAATGAAATCTTAATGAAATTAGTTTCTCTTATCAAAAGCTACGAAGAGAAAACTACTTTTGCTCGGTTTTAATGATAAATATAGAACAAATAAAACTGTTGTAGCCAAGTCTACAGTTTACAGCACGTTTTAAATAACTAATTTACTTCAGAACCAGACAAAAAATGTCTCCTTTATACTCGTCTGTACTTTAAAGCTGCTTTGGCTTTGTTTGTAGCAGAACTGTCCTGAAAACCTCCAACTTCACTTAAAACTTTAGAGTTTTACATTTTTATTGGTAAAAATGTTCAATTTAAACGAGCCTTCTGGAGCTAATATCAAATCAGCTTAATCACACATAACGTATTTTAGCATTCTTATGATATTTCAGTAAAGTACTGCATTTATATCTTATTGTGTTTCTGCTTACTAGGCGCTGCATTTCTTATGTTTTTTAGTCTGTTTTCTGAGCAAAATCTGGCACAACAATTTCCTTCAGAGTTAATAAAGTCTCATCTATTCTAATCTTAAACTTAATCTTAAGCCTGATGTCATCTTTAACCTCATCTTAAATTTCATCTTAAACCTCACCTAGTCTTATCTTAAATGTAACTTTATCTTTTTTTTTAATCTAATCTTAAACCTGTCTGTTCTGATCTCATTTTAACCCCATCATATCCTAAACCTACCTCATCTTATCTTCAACCTTCTCTTGTCTTAAATAACTTCACATCAGTGTTCCTGAGGTTGGATGTGTAGTTTTACCCGGTAACAGGCGATGCCGAGGCCCAGCCAGGTGAGGCAGGATGGAGACCGTTCACAGGCCTGCAGGTACACAACTTTGGCTTTTCCAAACTAAAATAAAACACAGAAAATAGCACTACTTCAGTTTGTATCAGAGCTTTATAAAATCTTGTGATGTAAGTCTGGATGTGGCTCTTCATGAGACACTTGCTTCACTATAACTGTGCTGCAAATTAAAAATGTAAAACTGTTCCTGACAAACTGTGACAGAGTACTTCATTGTGATTTTCCAGACTTTTAACCCTCATCCGGTGACTCAGCAGCAGATTCACTAAACACGACTAAACTGTGATGTTTTCTCAGTGTCTGACCTCCTTCTTCAGGAGGTAGATGGATCCCAGGCGGAGGAGGACGATGTGGACGTCTGAAGGCTGCTGGAGGAAGGTGAGGCTCCACTCGTAGCTCTGCTGGGCGTCGCTGAACGCACCTTGCAGGTAGTGACAGTGGCCGTTCAGAATCCACACAGCTGCTTCCTGTTTACAGAGCGGACAACACCGTGCAGGTTAGAGGTTTAATGAGGTGTAGTGGAGACGTACTGCTGTGTGGTCAGATGACACAAACACCAACCAACTGAGAAGAATTTAGAAAGAACTGGCTGTTAAGGGCGTTTTGAACAGCAGCATTATGATGTGCAGGTTGATTAAACTCATGTGAGACGGTGTGACGTGACTGATAGAGGACTGTGAATCTGAATGGGCAGAAAACGAGCTGTTTTTAGGTTTACTGCATGTTAAGGGTTTAGAATCAGAGTGCTCTGACACTTTCTGTAGTTGTGGAGAAAAAATGGGTTCAGAGTTTTATGTTTATACAGAATGGTCTGACATTGGAAGCTCCACTGTGACGTCATATTTGGGTTGTGGGTTAGACCACTCTGACACTAAAATTTGTAAGTTTACAGTCATTTTTAATCATGTTCAGTTAATTTTGAACAGATGTAAGGAATTTCAGACAACTTTTGACTCATTTTCAACATTCTGAAATCATTTTGGGAAGATTTCTGTCATTTGTAACAACTTGTGTGTAATTCTTGGATGATTTTTAAAGCATATTGGCATATTTAATGTCATTCTGCAAAACTTTAGACATTCTGGATCACTTTTAATCATCAGAAAGAATTTGACTGATTTTAAATCATTTTAAAGTCATTTTATACTATTTTCATGTCATTCTGAACACATTTCTTTTCTTTTTAGATCATTTCTGGAAACTTTCCTGTAATTCTGGATCATTTTGAATCATTTTGGATGATTTTGGATAAATTTGCATCCGTTTTGAATCATTCTGAATCATTTTGGATAATAAGGTTTGGAAGCAGAGTGGTCTGACCCACTTCCTGTAGTTTTGGAGTAAAATGGGATCAAAGTTTTGTGTTTTCCAGAATGGTCTAACATTGGAAGCTCCACTTTAGCAGGGTTATTTAGGCTGCGGGTTAGAACACTCTGATACTAAAATATTATATAAATTAAATTAAACTCAGTTCAGACTCTCTCCACTCTGCTTCTAACTCCTCATTTGACATGCTGTGTTTTGGGATTCATTTCTGGCTGTACTGTATAGAAGTATGGGTCTTTAAGTCCAGTGTGTTCGTACCTGATCTCCACAAAGCAGCGCCTCCTGCAGGCTGGCAGCAGCACTGCAGTAGTCTGCTCTGAGCAGCTGCAGCTCGGTCAGATGAAGCAGGTAGGAAACGCTACGACCTCCGTCTGAACACAGCAGCTCCTGGGACAGAGCACGTTCTGCCATCTGACGACACAAAACATGTTGAAACTTTACTGCTGATAGTTTGAGCCTTTAAAGGTACAGATCACCGCTTTAACACTAGAACACTGAGGCTCATGGTTACTCTGTTATTGTGCTGGGTTCCACAATAACACATCAGGAGGGGAGGTGTCACATTACTATGAAGTGGGCAGAATACGGGGTGTCCCACAAAAGTAGACGTCATTTGAGATGTCCATATTGAAGCGACTACATGGTCAGGAGAAATGACACTTAATAGGATTCATTTAGGGCATAAAACATTTTATTCTACAGATTTCAATTGAAAAATTCTGGGGGGGGTAATTTGACGATAATTTGTCCACATAACTGGTCATTTGTAATTGCCACATCCAGATCTGCTTTGCCGTTGGCGCTTGTTTATGAAATTATCCAACAAATTCTCATTTGACTGAGTACGGGTGTACTTCATTACACAGAACGCCTTTTCTTTTACGCCACGTCTATTCCTGAAAACAGAAAAATAAAAATGACTGCACTTTGAGCAAAAAAATTTTAACACCCTGTAGTAGCAAAAAATGTCACTGAGTTACTGAGAAAATGTCCAAGTTTTTGCTGGGGAACACTGAGGATTTGAAGAGCCCTGCTGACACGTCCTTATGATGTTTATTTACACGCTAGAAGACATAAATGTCCCCACTGCAGGATCAATTAAAAAAAAATCTATCTATATAATTGGCCAGCTAAGCATTTGATTTCACGGCTGAACATTTATGCCTTGAAACAGCAGCGTAGTGATGACGGTCTCAGTCGGTCTTCCAGAGTTTCAAACACAACAAATGTAAAGAACTGAGCTTTCTGTGTCATTATTTACACATATTTACTGTTATTAGAGCTTTAAGATTCACATATTTAATGAACCTGCTGTTTGTCTGAACATGGTAAAATAATCTTTTACAGAAATTCTCTTTCATAGAATCTGACATTCCAAAACACATTTTAAAATGAGTTTTCCACAGCTGTTCATGGCCGTAAACGACTATCCAACCATCAGCATACTAAACACACGGCAGCTTGTTCTGCTTCACATTTAACCTCTCAGGTCGACTAAGCGCCAGCGCTGTGTGTGTTTCTACCTGCAGGGCGTTGTTCTGCAGCAGGAACTGGAGCGTCTCACAGTAAACGGCAGAGGGGAGCTTGGCTGGAGTCGGTGTGGAGCTGCAGCTCTGAGCTGGAGGCTCTTTGTGCATCTCTGAGTCCTGGTCAACGATCTCTGGCTCTGGGAGAAAAACACAGCGGCTCTGTCAGCGAGCACCGGCTGCTAGGGGAAACTGGATTCAGACTGAAGAGCAGCGAGAGCCTCCAGAGGCGACAGGAGATGAGAGAGGCTTATTTTCAGGAGGTTCTCACCAACAGAATGCATTAGCTTCTGACTACATGTGAGACTGAGCTGGGCATAAATATTTGCCATCTGCTCTGGGTCTCTGGGTGTTTTTCCTCACCTTGGTGCTCAGTGGGAGTTTGTGCAGGTGAAGCTGCCTCCTCTTTATTCTCCTCATCTTTCTCCTGTTTGCATTTCTTCTCGTCTTGTTTCTGGCTTTGCTTCAGTACTCTCCTGGCCTCCAGGAAAGCTCTCTCAGCCAGGAAGGATTCACTCTGACCCTCGTGCAGCAAACCTGAACGGCACACCAAGAAAACTCAGATTAGACCAACTCCTACCATCCTACGAGGAGTTTAGATGAATATTTCCACCTGAAGTTCATAAATGTGACATAACTGATATATTATCTGTTTATTAGTTTTTGAGTGCTACCAGGCATCTTTTTTTTAATTTTGTTTTTTTTAAAAGCCATAAAAAATGCATTTTAAAGACTAAAACAATGTGCTGAAACCAGACTTCTACATCTAAATTGATCAACTTTTAAAGCCAGGGTCAAAAGATTAGATACGATAATCCTTTATGAATCCAACAGCAGGGAAATTTGCAGCAGCAAAGGGGATAAGTGCAAAAATGTGAGAGCAGCAGCAGAAACACAAAATATACAAACTACTGTACTATATACTACCGTTCAAAGGTTTGGGGTCACTTAGAAACGTCCACATTGTTGCAAAAAAATCTGTTTTTCCAATGATAACATGAAATGAATGATAAAACCAGTGTAGACATTGTTAATAAATGACTATTCTAGCTGGAAACAGATGATTTTTAATGGAACTCAAACTGCTATACACAATAAAAGACAAAGAAATAATAAAAAAAATATCCCTAGTCTCTAACAACATGATAGAAATGCAGAATTCAATAAAATCAGGCTCTGAGGAAGCGTTATCACCAATAAATCTCAGATTCATTGGTGTCATTTTGTCTCATTTTAGAACAAAAGCAAAAAAAGATGCAAAATTATCATAAAGAGATGAAAAATCACCTCAAAAAGGTGCAAAATTATCATAAAGAGATGAAAAATCACCTCAAAAGATGCTAAATTAAAATAGACAGACGCTAAATCGCCACAAAAAGATGAAATATCACCTCAAAAAGATGAAAAATTACTGTAGAACGATACAAAATCACCACAGAAAAAATGCAAAATTAAGACAGAAAGAGGCAAAATCACCACAAAGCTGCAAAATCACCTCAAAAAGAAGCAAAATCACCACAAAAAGATGAAATGTCACCTCAAAAAGATGCAAAATTAAGATAGAAAAATGCTAAATCAGCACAAAAGATGAAATATCACCTCAAAAAGGTGCAAAATCATCACAAAAAGACAGGAAAACCACAAAAAGATGCAAAAATCAGCTCAAAAAGATGAAAAATTAAGATAGAAAGATGCAAAATCACCACAAAAAAAGGACACAAAACAAAAAAAACTCAAACAAAAATCTCAAATCATCCATCCAGGTGTCACAATCTAAACTCTAAATGTGGAATATCTCCATAGGGGTACAGAGGAACATTTCCAGCTGTGTTCTAATGCTACCTTGTGTTAGCTAATGCTGTTGGAACCCCGTGCATGGCTTCATAAACAAATAACAGAACCTTAAAATAAGTCTGTATTCAACAGGCAGTCAGTGTAGGGATGCTAGCAGCTATTAGAAGCTAATGCTTTACAGAGATACGAGCATTAAAATAGATTTTCTTACCCAGCAGCATCCAGGCCGCCACACTGGGAGGGTCTAAGCTGGCGGCCAGCTCCAGGAAGGTGTGGGCCTCCTCGTAGTGTTCAAACATCACGGCCAGGACTCCACACATCATAAGGCTGGACGGAGAGGAAGATACAGACACACAGGTGACCGACAGAACACTGTACAGATCCTCTAAGGGAGACTGTGGCGCTGCACGCATCAAAACACACATAAATATCATTATTATAGAGGTACATGCTGGATAAAAAACATTCAGACAGAAGAAAAGTGAACTCATGAATAATGTTGAATATCCTTTGTGTTTTTTCTGCATTACCAGCCGTCTTTAGCGTGTTCAACCCAGTATGTTCCTTTATTAAAGTTTTCTGTCCACATCCTGCACTAAGGTTTTTATGACGCCCAGTTCATATTTCTTGGCTCGACCTGATTATACAAACACAGGCAGCTCTTCTTTTTAATAAAAACCTCCAATAAAGACAAAACTGTGAGTGTTCTGCCTCTGATTCTACATGTTTAAGTCAGCTTTGGTTGTGATGTAAATTTATAGCTGACACGGGATAGAACTGCAGGCAGAAAATCAATCAGGGGTAGAAATGATCAATTAAACTGAGGA